>NC_079192.1:90838909-90848909 GCF_029499605.1 Hyla sarda
CACTGTATGTGTGTATATTACCTATGCACTGTATGTGTGTATATTACCTATGCACTGTATGTGTGTATATTACCTATGCACTGTATGTGTGTATATTACCTATGCACTGTATGTGTGTATATTACCTATGCACTGTATGTGTGTGTATATTACCTATGTACTGTATGTGTGTATATTACCTATGTACTGTATGTGTGTATATTACCTATGTACTGTATGTGTGTATATTACCTATGCACTGTATGTGTGTATATTACCTATGTACTGTATGTGTGTATATTACCTATGTACTGTATGTGTGTATATTACCTATGTACTGTATGTGTGTATATTACCTATGTACTGTATGTGTGTATATTACCTATGCACTGTATGTGTGTATATTACCTATGCACTGTATGTGTGTATATTACCTATGCACTGTATGTGTGTATATTACCTATGTACTGTATGTGCCTTTATGTTATGTGCTTGTATTTATTGTATGAAGCACATTATTAGGGAATTAATAGAGGAATGTAAGCACAGTATATAGGGAATTTATGGAAGCACAGCATATATTTCATTATATTGGAACATTATATTTTTATGTATGCTGGCACTGTGTGTAGATCCTTAGGGTGCGTTCACGTGTGCCTATTTTTGCTGCAGATTTTGCTTCTCATTGACAATGGGAAGAGAAATCTGCTAAAGCAGATCTGCAGCAGAAAATACGCACGTGTGAATGCACCCTTAGTGGTGGCACAGTATAGTTAAATAATAGTGGCACAGTATATAGTTCATTAATGTTGGCACAGTATATAGGGAATTAATAGATGAATGGTGGCACAGTATATAGTTCATTAATGGTGGCACAGTATATAGGGAATTAATAGATGAATGGTCGCACAGTATATAGGGAATTAATAGATGAATGGTGGCACAGTATATAGTTCATTAATAGTGGCACAGTATATAGTTCATTAATAGTGGCACAGTATATAGGGAATTAATAGATGAATGGTGGCACAGTATATAGTTAATTAATAGTGGCACAGTATATAGGGAATTAATAGATGAATGGTGGCACAGTATATAGTTCATTAATGGTGACATAGTATATAGGGAATTAATAGATGAATGGTGGCACAGTATATAGGGAATTAATAGATGAATGGTGGCACAGTATATAGGGAATTAATAGATGAATGGTGGCACAGTATATAGTTCATTAATGGTGGCACAGTATATAGGGAATTAATAGATGAATGGTGGCACATTATATAGGGAATTAATAGATGAATGGTGGCACAGTATATAGTTCATTAATGGTGGCACAGTATATAGGGAATTAATAGATGAATGGTGGCACAGTATATAGGGAATTAAGGGGAGGTACGGTATATAATTAAAGGGAAACTGACAGGCTGTTTACTCGCACTAAACCCAATACACTAGGTTACAGTGCAGTATACAAAAATTGGTCTTTCCATTTTCTAGGTATTGCCCCACATTGCTAGTATGCGAAGTCAGTCTTGTGCGCAATGGAGGCGGAGCTTCCCTGCCTCCATCCTGTATGCTGTGCTATGCCTCGCCATCTTTGTATATTTATAATTATTTTTTTTGCCAACTCTAGTATATTGTAGACTGTAAGCATATATTAGTGTGGTGTCCATCTCTTCAGTGTAAGAACCAGAGCTGTGTGGAGATTCCTGCGTAAGGTGGGTGATTGGTGATGGGTGCTGGGTGATTGGTGCTGGGTGATGGGTGCTGGGTGATTGGTGCTGGGTGATTGGTGCTGGGTGATTGGTGCTGGGTGATTGGTGATGGGTGCTGGGTGATGGGTGCTGGGTGATTGGTGCTGGGTGATTGGTGCTGGGTGATTGGTGCTGGGTGATTGGTGATGGGTGCTGGGTAATGGGTGCTGGGTGATTGGTGCTGGGTGATTGGTGCTGGGTGATTGGTGCTGTATGATTGGGGATGGGTGATGGGTGCTGGGTGATTGGGGATGGGTGCTGGGTGATTGGGGATGGGTGCTGGGTGATTGGGGATGGGTGCTGGGTGATTGGGGATGGGTGCTGGGTGATTGGGGATGGGTGATTGGGGATGGGTGCTGGGTGATTGGTGCTGGGTGATTGGGGATGGGTGATTGGTGCTGGGTGATGGGTGCTGGGTTATTGGTGCTAGGTGATTGGTGCTGGGTGATTGGGGATGGGTGATGGGTGCTGGGTGATTGGTGCTAGGTGATTGGGGATGGGTGCTGGGTGATTGGTGCTAGGTGATTGGTGCTGGGTGATTGGGGATGGGTGATGAGTGCTGGGTGATTGGGGATGGGTGATGGGTGATTGGTGATGGGTGCTGGGTTCTGTCATATAGAGCTCAGGTGGGGGCATATAGGGGGAGATTTATTAAAACCTTTGCAGAGGAAAATCCTTCCGCAAAACGATCTGATTGGTTGCTATGGGCGACTGCACCGCTCTTTCTCTGCACAGGTTTGATAAATCTCCTCTATAATACAGTATATTATAGGGCAGCTGTCATATCTTTTCTGTAAATAAGACTGACAGCACAGCCAAAGTGTATATACACATGGCAGACCTTCATAGAAACTGTTCTTGACTCGATTTTACAAAAACACCAACTTTTATGGGGGCTAAGAATGTCGAGAAAGCCTGGCGGGAGTCCACTGTGTCCCTGGGCCGCAGCACATCTGCCCATTAAGTCTGGCAGACGTTTTTTAAATTATGAAAAGTGCCCTCTTTTTTACTTGAGCCCCTGCCCTCCAAAATGTCTGTGCACGTCCCTGGTCTGCAGGGCAAAGCACAGGGGGCATTATATGTGAAGAGCACATGACAGGGGGCCCCCTGTCCTGTGCCCTTCACATATAATGCCCCCTGTGCTGTGCCCCTCACATAATGCCCCCTGTCCTGTGCCCTTCACATATAATGCCCCCTGTGCTGTGCCCCTCACATAATGCCCCCTGTCCTGTGCCCTTCACATATAATGCCCCCTGTGCTGTGTGCCCCACACATATAATTTATATGTGTGGCACAGCACAGGGGGCATTATGTGAGGGGCACAACACAGGGGACATTATATGTGAGGGGCACAGCACAGGGGGCATTATATGTGAGGGGCACAGGACAGGGGGGCATTATATCATATAATGCCCCCTGTGCTGTGCCGATCACCTAATGCCCCCTATGCTGTGCAACACATATAAATTATATGTGTGGGGCACACAGCACAGGGGGCATTATATGTGTGGGGCACAGCACAGGGGGGCATTATATGATATAATGCCCCCCTGTGCTGTGCCCCTCACATATAATGCCCCCTGTGCTGTGCCCCTCACATATAATGCCCCCTGTGCTGTGCCCCTCACATATAATGCCCCTTGTGCTGTGCCACAAATATAAATTATATGTGTGGGGCACAGCACAGGGGGCATTATATGTGTGGGGCACAGCACAGGGGGGCATTATATGATATAATGCCCCCTGTTATGTACCCCACACTTATAATGCCCCCTGTGCTGTGCCCCTCACATATATTGCCCCCTGTGCTGTTCCCCTCACATATATTGCCCCCTGTGCTGTTCCCCTCACATATATTGCCCCCTGTGCTGTGCCCCTCACATATAATGCCCCCTGAGTGGACAGGACATGGGGCTTTATATGTGAAGGGCACAGCACAGGGGGCATTATATGTGAGGGGCGCATGATAAGGGCATTATATGTGCGGGACGCATGATGGGGGCTTTATATATGAGGGGCGCATGATGGATGCATTATATGTGAGGGGCAAAGAATGGGGGCATTATATGTGAAGGGCACAGCACAGGGGGCATTAAATGTGTGGGGCACATGACAGGAGCATTCTATGTGAGGGGCACAGCACAGAGGGCATTATTATGTGGGGGAACAGGACGGGTCATATTATATGTAGGGGCACAAGATGGGGCATTATTACTATATGTGAAGGCACAGAGTGTTTTGCCTTTCAGAAGTATAGTGTATATTGTGAGGAATTTCTGGGGTGGTACGTTTTTTAGGGGCCACAATACATTACGGTATTTTACTCAGAGGGTAGTTACAGCACAGCAAGTTATATTCAGAGAATGCACTGTGTGGTAGTATTAGATTTAGAGGGCACAGTGTGTGTTAGTATTATATTCAGTGGGTACAGTGTGTGATAGTATTATATTTAGAGGGTGCAGCGTGTGATAGTATTATATTCAGAGGGTGCAGTGTTTGGTAGTATTAAATTTAGAGGGCACAGTGTGTGGTAGTATTATATTCAGAGGGTACAGTGTATGGTGGTATTATATTCAGAGGGTACAGTGTGTTGTATATTCAGGGGGTACAGTATGTCAGAATTATATTAGGAGGGTGTGTGACAGTATTATATTCAAAGAATACAGTGTTTGGCAGTATTATAATAATTATTGTTTTCATATAGAGGATCAGAATGCATTGGCATAGTGAGGAGACGTCTGGGCATCAAGTTCTGCAGAGAGAAGATTTAGCTGGAACAAATCCTGGCGGTATGTACCATCTGAATTAGATAAGGAAAGACTATAGAGAAGACGTCACCTGTAATCACTGATATCATTGTGTATTCTCCTCACTATAGAGAAGACGTCACCTGTAATCACTGATCTCTATAGTGAGGAGAATACACAATGATATCAGTGATTACAGGTGACGTCTTCTCTATAGTGAGGAGAATACACAATGATAAGACGTCACCTGTAGTCACTGATATCACTGCGTATTCTCCTCACTATAGAGCCTTAGCACTTTCCCATTCTGTGGCAATTGGTATATATGATTATTATTCTGACATATGAGCACGGCCTAAGAGTCTTAAACAAGGTTAGGACTGTATGATACATTTAATAATATTGTAAGTTCCGTAATCTTCTGTCCGCCAACACAAAATACTCTAATAGCGCCCCTCCCGAGACTCGACTCTGGATCCGCCCCTGCTCCCAGCATGCCCTGACAGCCGAAGGCTGAGAGTTGTAGTTTTGCAACAGGTAGGCAGCCACAGGGGATCGGTGTTGCAGTATGTCAATCTAGGGCCATGGTGTCTGATCTTGAACTGGCAGCAGGAGCCACGACCACTTTAAATCAATGGCTGCTGGGACGTATGACTAGTGACATCCTTCGTTCCAGACCGCAACGTCAGGGACGTCACTCGTCAGACGTCCCGGCGGCCAGCGCTGCTCATTGAGCCTACCGGAGTAGCATTGATCTATGTAAGAAACCTATGGGCCGAGGCTGTTGGGGCCACCAAATGATATTACTTATACAGAATGTCTGGTTAGGAGAAACAAATATAACGCACCCACAGGGAGTGGCGCCATTTTAATAAAATTTGTCAAAAACCTTAGATAACAGTCATACAGAATATATTAGAAAGCTTTTTTGATTTTCAGCCAATCAGAGAGCAGCACTACTGAAATAGAACTCCCAGGAGGTAACAGCGTGTCACACATGTGATGTCATAACCATTGTCCACCAAAGAGCAGCACTGAGCAGAAATAACACTGCTCCTGTTCATTCTCCATCAGTGAGGGGCCGGTGCTGGACACTGTGTAGGGACGCGGGAATGCAAAGTCATACACATGACTGTGACTGGTAAGTGTTACATTGTTGTGTCCAAAAGGTCTTTAGTGCAGTTCCATGTGTATTTCTATGATAAACATGTAAATAATTTATCTTTTTTTTCTTATCTTAGATGCACTATCTCCAGGACATGGAGTAGCATTTCCGGACCTACAGCAAGACGTTGGATGAAGGCATAGCCCCAGAAATAACACTGGTCCTGTTCATCAGTGAGGGGCCGGTGCTGGACACTGTGTAGGGACACGGGAATGCAAAGTCATGCACATGACTGTGACTGGTAAGTGTTACATTGTTTTGTCCAAAAGGTCTTTATTGCAGTTCCATGTGTATTTCTATGATAAACATGTAAATAATCTATCTTTTTTGTCCCCTATCTTAGATGCACTATTTCCAGGACATGGAGTAGCATTTCGGGACCTACAGCAAGACGTTGGATGAAGGCACAGGCCTAGGAATCATGCACATACACAGAAACATTTGCCCAAATTCTAGAGGTAACCTCCTTTAGTATGCCCAGAGGAAGGGCCATACAGTAGCCATGGATTCCCTACAGGTTTCCTCCCCTCTGGAGGTTTTTCCTGTCCTGAGTATTAGTTACTGTACGCTCTTTGTGAGTGATGGGAGGTTACAAAAAATCCCCTACACAAACATTTTAATAAATAATAAATAAAGTTCCCCTTTTTTTAAACTGTTCTTTGACTTGCTCGACTCATTAATTTATTTCTGTGTGTGAAAATAGAGTTAGCAAAACATGGATGACCAAAGCTGCTCTCCTACACGATCTGCATAATGCGGTGCGGAGAGAGGCAACTGGTGCTGGGTGGTGCAGCTTATGAGGCAAACGTAGAACACCCAGCAAGTTCCATGCACAAGCCTTTTTCTGATGAATGGGACTCATGCAGGGAACTTGCTAGGGGTCATACGGTTGCAAAGGATCAACTTTTGGGTACATGAACTGTCCCTTAAAGGGGTACTCCGCCTCTAGATATCTTATCCCCTATGTAAAGGATAGGGGATAAGATGTCTGATCAAGGGGATCCTGCTGCTGGGACCCCAGCAATCTCCATGCAGCAACCAAAATTCTAAATAGTATGTTTAGATCACTGGTTCCTGTGGTGGGATTAGTGACATCATGCCACACCTTCTTGTGACATCACACCACCTCCCATAGACATAAATGGAAAGGGCGTGGCGGGAGGTCACGACCCGCACCACGAGAACCCAGAGTTCTAAATATATTATTTGGAACGCCGGGTGCTGCATGAAGATCGCGGGGGTCCCAGTGATCAGTCATCTTTTGTCCTATCTTTAAGGTAGGGGATAAGATATCTAGGGGCGGAGTACCACTTTAAGGAATTAGAGAGTGTAGGCATGCCTTACAAGCAGGTAGAAAAAGAACAGCTGGGAGAAATGACAGGACACAAAGCAATATTTGGCTGGGACCGATTTTGGGTGTGTTCTGGCCAATTAAAGGAGAACTATGGCAAAAATTAACTTATCCCCTATCCATGGGTTATGGGATAAGTAGCTGATCGTGGGGGGTCCCCCTGCAATACCTGGGATGAGACCCGTCGCTCAGTGAGAAGCGCTCGCTGCAGACGTCAAATCTCAATTTCCCTGGACCCCCCCCACTTCCTTCATGTCCACCACAGACGCCCCCAGACTGCTGTCTCTTACAGAGTTTTATGCCCAGAAATGGTTGGCTACTCACTTTGTCAGTAGATTCTCATCCTAAATATGAAGACAATCGGGGAAATGTACCTGTGGAGAGGAAATGTTGTCCAGTTGCTCTTAGCAACCAATCAGATCATTTCTTTTATTTTTCAGAGGTCTTCTCAAGAATGAAAGAAGTAATCTGATTGGTTGCTGGGGGCAACCTGATGAAAACATCTTTTTTTTCTTTAACAACTACAGTACTACAACTCCCATTGTAGTGTGTCTTTTCAACCTGTTCCTCCTCCAACCCTGACCCTTAGGGGGGCATAGACTGACCACACTGGGGGTTGTAGTACTTTCATTATTACAGTTCCCCTATAACTCTGCAGCTTTGGTAGAAGTATGAGGCTCAGCCTTAGAGTCAGTGTATCTGGCTGCTCCAGTGTTCTTCTATTTTACAGCCTGGACCCTGTTCTCCTCCACACTGGTCCCTGTGGTCCGGTCAGATGGTTCTTTACTGGGGCTGAACGGTTGCTTGAGGGATTTAGTGGCAGATTTTTTGGGGACTTCAGTTGTTGGATGACCTCTCTCTTCAGTGGCTGCTGATATTCGTAGTGCAGAATTTACAGGTGTTACGTAAAAGGGGTACTCCGGGGGAAAACATTTTTTTATTTTATTTTTTTAAATCAACTGGTGCAAGAAAGTTAAACAGATTTGTAAATTACTTCTTAAAAATCTTAATCCTTACAGTACTTATCAGCTGCCGTATGCTATAGAGGAAGTTGTATAGTTCTTTTCGGTCTGACTACAGTGCTCTCTGTGAGTAGGAGCAAATCTCCATAGTAAACTTCTCCTACTCCGGACAGTTCCTGACATGGACAGAGGTGTCAGCAGAGAGCACTGTGGTCAGACTGGAAAGAAATCCAAAAAGAAAATAACTTCCTCTGTAGAATACAGCAGCTGCTAAGTATTGGAAGGATTAAGATTTTTAAATAGAAATAATTTACAAATCTGGCAAATTTCCCCAACCTCAAGGTTAGTGTTTAACCACTTAAGGACCTAGGGCGTATGGATAAGCTTTGACGTCCTGGTACTTAAGGACCAAGGGCGTATCCATACGCCGTGGGAATTTCAGTCCCGCCACGCGCCGGGCGGGGACCGGGCCGGGGTGACTGCTGATATCAATCAGCAGGCACCCCGCGCAAATGCCCAGGGGGGTCATCAGAACCCCCCCCCCCCCAATCGGCAATCGGCGCAAATCGCAAGTGAATTCACACTTGCGATTTGCGCCGATTCCGGGTCATACGGGTCTATTGTGACCCGGTGACCCGGAATAGAAGGGGGATCGCGGTTGTCTAAGACACCCACGATCCCCCTGTAGGCATAGGAGTGGGTTGTTAAGGTTGCCACCCCTCCTATCCCTGCTATTGGTCTGCTATTGATCGTCAGAGGCGACAACCAATAGCAGACCGGGGGCGGGGGGGTTAACTTTCGTTTTCCCAGTCCTGCCCACCCACAATAGGCGGGGCAGAACGGGGAACCGAAGGGGACCGGGCGCCGACGTCCACTTACCCGTCCGGAGGCAGCGGCGACGTTGATCGGCGGGCGGCGTCACGTGCTTCTGAAGAGGACGGCTCCCGGGATCCTACAGAAGCCGGTAAGTTGATTTGGAGGGCTACAGTCTGAGACTGTGGTCTCTAACTGTAGCCCTCCAGATGTTGCAAAACTACAACTCCCAGCATGCCCAGACAGCTGTTTGGGCATGCTGGAATATGTAGTTTTGCAACAGCTGGAGGGCTGCAGTTTGAGACCACTATACAGTGGTCTCTAAACTACATCCCTCCAGATCTTCCCTACACTACAACTCCTAGCATGCCCACATAGCTGTTTGTTGTCTGGGCATGCTGAGAGTTGTAGTTTTGCAACATCTGGAGGTCCACAGTTTGGAGATCACTGTGTAGTGGTCTAAAAACTGTAGCTCTCCAGATGTTGCAAAACTGCAATCCCCAGCATGCCCAGAAAGCAAACAGCTGTCTCGGCATGCTGGGAATTGTAGTTGGGTACCTCCAGCTGTTGCATAACTACATCTCCCAGCATGCCCTTCGGTGATTAGTGATTAGGTCCGGTGGGATAGTGGTTCCGGGCTGCTATCTTCACCGGGGAGGCCTCTTCTAAGCGCTTCGGGCCCGGCCCCAGAATAGTCACGTTGCCTTGACAACGACGCAGAGGTATGTTCATTGCCAACGTACTTCTGTGTCATTGTCAAGGCAACGCCTCTATTTCGGGCCGGAAGCGCGGAGAAGAGGCGCCCCCGGTGAAGATAGCAGCCCGGAACCACTATCCCACCGGACCACCTCCTCTCCGGACAGCCCTGCAGCACCGGACCAGCGCCGAGCGGAGGTGAGTACTGTACAGAACTAAAGGGGGGTGAGAGGGGGCTGGATGATGTCGAAGGCCACAGTGGTCTTCAACCTGCGGACCTCCGGAGGTTTCAAAACTACAACTCCCAGCAAGCCCGGACAGCCAATGGCTGCCCGGGCTTGCTGGGAGTTGTAGTTTTGAAACCTCTGGAGGTCCGCAGGTTGAAGACCACTGAGGGCGGATGATGAGAAGAGGATGATGAAGGGGGGGTGTGGGATGATGACAAGAGGATGATAAAGGGGGGTGGGGGGATGATGAAGGGGGTGGGGATGATGAAGGGGGGTGTGTGGGATGATGACAAGGGGATGATG
>NC_079192.1:90851109-90988609 GCF_029499605.1 Hyla sarda
CAGCTGGAGGCACCCTGGTTGGGAAACACTGATATACACCATACATATATATCATATACATCATATACATATACATATCATATATATCATACATATCATATATCATATACATCATACATTCACCTGCCCCCCATCATACATTACATACACACATCACACATACACTCACACCCTACATATACAACCACCCTTCCTGCCGCCGCCGCCTGTATTCTCGGTCTCCTCACCTGAGCCGCCATGAGTGGACATCAGAGCTGTAGTCCCGGCCGGTGTGAGGTCAGATTTCCGTCCTCCCCCTCCCCCCCTGCTCTGTGTTTTCCCCGTGCAAACAAGCAACCTCCCCGTGGTGGATTAGGTCCTGTGGAGACAGGGGGAGGGGGAGGGATAGAGCTGTGTGCGGGGGATGGAGCTGTGCACGGAGCTGTCTACATCCTCTCTCTCCCCCTGCTGTGTCTTCTGAGCTCCGTCCATCCTCCGGGAGGGGAGATAAGGGGGCTCTGCAGTCAGCTGGAGGCCGCCGCCCCCTCCATACACTCTGAGCGCCGGTGTGAGGTGTAGACTTCCATCGGCTCCTGCGCCTCACACCGACATTAAAGAAAAATAAGGGGGGGAAGTCTGTCTGTCCCTGCCCGATACAGGGCTAAATCTATAAACAATTCACCTGCCCGGCGCCCAAAACTACTTGTCCCGGGCGTCGGGCTATAGGATTTCCACATCCCTGACACACATACATACACACATATACACATACATACACACATATATACATACATACACATACATACATATACACATAGATTCACTTGCTCACATATATACATACACACACACACTGACATACAATCACTCACATATATACATACACACACTGACATACAATCACTCACATATATACACACACACTGACATACAATCACTCACATATATACATACACACACACACTGACATACAATCACTCACATATATACATACACACACTGACATACAATCACTCACATATATACATACACACACTGACATACAATCACTCACATATATACACACACACTGACATACAATCACTCACATATATACATACACACTGACATACAATCACTCACATATATACATATACACACACACTGACATACAATCACTCACATATATACATATACACACACTGACATACAATCACTCACATATATACATACACACACTGACATACAATCACTCACATATATACATATACACACACACTGACATACAATCACTCACATACATACATACACACACACTGACATACAATCACTCACATATATACACACACACTGACATACAATCACTCACATATATACATATACACACACACTGACATACAATCACTCACATATATACATACACACACTGACATACAATCACTCACATATATACATATACACACACACTGACATACAATCACTCACATACATACATACACACACACTGACATACAATCACTCACATATATACATATACACACACTGACATACAATCACCCACATATATACATATACACACACTGACATACAATCACTCACATATATACATATACTCACACTAGACATACAATCACTCACATATATACATACACACACTGACATACAATCACTCACATATATACACACACTGACATACAATCACTCACATATATACATATACACACACTGACATACAATCACTCACATATATACATATACACACACTGACATACAATCACTCACATATATACATATACACACACTGACATACAATCACCCACATATATACATACACACACTGACATACAATCACTCACATATATACATACACACACACACTGACATACAATCACTCACATATATACATACACACACACACACATACAATCACTCACATATATACACACACACACACTGACATACAATCACTCACATATATTTACAGTTACTTACAGTAAGGCCCCATCCATCCCTCTCTGCACATACATAGAGATAGACACACACACATATATGTATATATATATATATATATATATATATACACACACACTGACATACAATCACTCACATATATTTACAGTTACTTACAGTAAGGGCTGCTTAGACTGGTTTGTGGCCGGACATGTTGTGGGCGGGGGCCTCCATTTGCCTCCCTCTGCCTCCTCTGCTCCTGTCTCCTCCGTGTGGAGAGAAGCAAAGAAATGGCAGATAATGACAGGGGTGAGTGGCGCCCCCTTGCTGCAGGGAGGGCACAGCACCCTCCATTAAACCACATACAAATCTCCAGCAATGGATCCTTTTTACTTCACTTGTCAGCCTGAGTCTGCACCTCCTTTTGTGAGGGCACTAGAGGGGCAGGTGAGGAAAAGGGCAGGGGCTCCAGCCCCCTTTCACTCCTATGTGTGCACGTCCCTGCTGCAGACCCTCATTAAATATTCCCTTTTCTCTGACCCCCCTCCTCCTAACAGTGGCGCATATCCTGTTTCCATAATCCCCTGGACCCTGAGCATACCCTTACTTACAGTATGCAGGCCGCAGGGACGGGTCCTCCAGGCGCCGGCGCGATGATGTGACGTCATCGCGCCGGCCTTTAGTGGATCTCGTCCCCGCAGCTCACACGCTGTGTACTCACAGCGTGTGTGTAAGGTTAGTGCAGTGTTTCCCAACCTTTTTCGGGTCGGGGCACACCTCGTAAAAAAAATTTTTCGCGGGGCACCGCTACCGAGGTTGACGAGCAAAAAAAAAGAGGGAAAAAACGCACTGCACTATATCTATTTATCTGTCTCACTGTCACTCAGTACTTACTGCACTTGTCTCCTTGGAGGACCGGACTATAGTAAAAAAAAAAAAATATATATATATATATATGTATATATATATATATATATATATATATATATATGAACAAATTCCTATGCACACTGCATATATCTTATCTTGCATATATCTTATTTTCCCCCACATTAGGCTGGCAGTATAGTCCCCACACATTAGGTTGGCAGTATAGTCCCCCCACATTAGGTTGGCAGTATAGTCCCCCCACATTAGGTTGGCAGTATAGTCCCCCCCACATTAGGTTGGCAGTATAGTCTCCCTACATTAGTTTGGCAGTATAGTCCCCCCACATTAGGTCGGCAGCATAGTCCCCCCACATTAGGCCCCGCATAGTCCCCCCACATTAGGCCCCCGCATAGTCCCCCCACATAGGCCCCCGCATAGTCCCCCCACATTAGGCCCCGCATAGTCCCCCCCACATTAGGCCCCGCATAGTCCCCCCACTTTAGGCCCCGCATAGTCCCCCCACATTAGGCCCCCGCATAGTCCCCCCACATTAGGCCCCGCATAGTCCCCCCACATTAGGGCCCGCATAGTCCCCCCACATTAGGCCCCGCATAGTCCCCCCACATTAGGCCCGCATAGTCCCCCCACATTAGACCCCGCATAGTCCCCCCCACATTAGGCCCCGTATAGTCCCCCCACATTAGGCCCCGCATAGTCCCCCCACATTAGGCCCCGCATAGTCCCCCCACATTAGGCCCCGTATAGTCCCCCCACATTAGGCCCCGTATAGTCCCCAACACATTAGGCCCAGTATAGTCCCCCCCACATTAGGCCCAGTATAGTCCCCCCCACATTAGGCCCAGTATAGCCCCCCCCACATTAGGCCCAGTATAGTCCCCCCAACATTAGGCCCAGTATAGTCCCCCACATTAGGCCCTGTATAGTCCCCCCACATTAGGCCCAGTATAGTCCCCCCCACATTAGGCCCAGTATAGTCCCCCCCACATTAGGCCCAGTATAGTCCCCCCCCACATTAGGCCCAGTATAGTCCCCCCCCACATTAGGCCCAGAATAGTCCCCCCACATTAGGCCCAGTATAGTCCCCCCACATTAGGCCCAGTATAGTCCCCCCCACATTAGGCCCAGTATAGTCCCCCGCACATTAGGCCCAGTATAGTCCCCCCACATTAGGCCCAGTATAGTCCCCCCCACATTAGGCCCAGTATAGTCCCCCACATTAGGCCCAGTATAGTCCCCCCACATTAGACCCCACATAGTCCCCCCACATTAGGCCCCGTATAGTCCCCCCACATTAGGCCCCGTATAGTCCCCCCACATTAGGCCCCGCATAGTCCCCCCCACATTAGACCCCGCATAGTCCCCCCACATTAGACCCCGTATAGTCCCCCCACATTAGGGCCCCGCATAGTCCCCCCACATTAGGCCAGTATAGTCCCCCCACATTAGGCCCAGTATAAGTCCCCCCCACATTAGGCCCAGTATAGTCCCCCCCACATTAGGCCCAGTTATAGTCCCCCCCCACATTAGGCCCAGTATAGTCCCCCCCACATTAGGCCCAGTATAGTCCCCCCACATTAGGCCCAGTATAGTCCCCCCACATTAGGCCCAGTATAGCCCCCCCCACATTAGGCCCAGTATAGTCCCCCCCACATTAGGCCCAGTATAGTCCCCCCCCACATTAGGCCCAGTATAGTCCCCCCCACATTAGGCCCAGAATAGTCCCCCCCCACATTAGGCCCAGTATAGTCCCCCCACATTAGGCCCAGTATAGTCCCCCACATTAGGCCAGTATAGTCCCCCCACATTAGGCCCAGTATAGTCCCCCCACATTAGGCCCAGTATAGTCCCCCCACATTAGGCCCAGTATAGTCACCCCACATTAGGCCAGTATAGTCCCCCCACATTAGGCCCAGTATAGTCCCCCCCACATTAGGCCCAGTATAGTCCCCCCACATTAGGCCCAGTATAGTCCCCCCACATTAGGCCCAGTATAGCCCCCCCACATTAGGCCCAGTATAGTCCCCCCCACATTAGGCCCAGTATAGTCCCCCCCACATTAGGCCCAGTATAGTCCCCCCCACATTAGGCCCAGAATAGTCCCCCCCCCACATTAGGCCCAGTATAGTCCCCCCACATTAGGCCCAGTATAGTCCCCCCACATTAGGCCCAGTATAGTCCCCCACATTAGGCCCAGTATAGTCCCCCCACATTAGGCCCCAGTATAGTCCCCCCCACATTAGGCCCAGTATAGTCCCCCCACATTAGGCCCAGTATAGTCCCCCCACATTAGGCCCAGTATAGTCCCCCCCAACATTAGGCCCATGTATAGTCCCCCCACATTAGGCCCAGTATAGTCCCCCCACATTAGGCCCAGTATAGTCCCCCCACATTAGGTGCAGTTCCCCCACAAACATACAGCCTTCAGCCATACAGTGTATTACTGAAGGCTGTATGCCTGTGTACTGCCCCCACTTCGGTGTTCCGAGCACCACTCTCTGGTCCGGCTATACAAGTAGGTCCCGGGATCGGAGGAGCGGTGCTCGGAACACCAAAGGTGACGCGCCGCTGGAAACACTTACCAAGTTGACAGCGCGCGTCCTCCTCGCTGCTCCGGTCCTCTGCGATTGTTGCTATGGGCGCACGCATGGGACGTCAGTGACATCCCTGCGTGCGCTACCTCCCGGCGGTCCCCGCGTTTTTAAAGTAAACTCGGGGCCGCAGGGACTTAGAGGCATCCCTGTGTCCCAAAAGCATCTTTCGGGACACAGAGGTGTCCCGCGGCAAAACACCCGGCGGGTGTTTTTCCCACGGCACATCTTACACTATGTCACGGCACACTAGTGTGCCGTGGCACAGTGGTTGAAAAACACTGGGTTAGTGAATGGTGGAGCCGGAGCTTACAGCTTCGGCTCCACCATGCTAGGGAGCGGGGGGGCAGCAAACTCGGGGGGGGTGGGGGGAGGGCAATTGCCCCGTTGCACCCCCCCCTGGATCCGCCACTGGCTGGGAGTTGTAGCTTTGCAATAGCTGGACAGACGTCTGTCGAAAGGGGGGAAAAGCACCAGAAATAAAGCAATGTGGGGCTTTGAAAAACACCATTTATATGTTGTTTTTAATCACAGCCTAAGCCTAGGAACAAACACAATTCTTGTTTGATGTTTTTTTCTTTTTTTGCAAAAAACAAACAAACATCAAAATCTTCCCCCTCATGTCTTTTCTCAGCTATCTTTGTGTTATTTTTGCTAAAAGCACTGGGGGGGGGGGGGGGGGGGGGGTCATAGAGATTTATCAAAACCAAGGAAGAGGGAAAGTGGACCAGTTGCCCATAGCAACCAATCAGGTAGTTTCTTTCAGTTTTTAAAAAGGCCTCTGAAAAGTGAAAGAAGCGATCTGATTGGTTGCTATGGGCAACTGGTCCACTTGACCTCTGCACAGGTTTTCATACATCTGTCCCAATGTGTATTATTATTATCATCATCATCATCATCATCATCATCATCATCATTATTATTATTATTATTATTATAGGAAGTGTTTTTTCTTTGGTGTTTTTTTTCCCTCTGGCTTTTCTCATTACAAGTCATGTGATTCTTTCATCATTTGACTGAAGGATTTCTATAAAAAAAAAATAGTGAGAAAATACCACCCCAAAAATAAAAAAACATGCTCTCGGCATCCCACAGATTTGATAGCCTAAAAACACCATAAAAGGATGAAGAAACCCCCATTAGTGTCTGGTGTTTCATATTACCCTATTGATTCCAACCTAACATGTGCCCGCAGCGAGCATGGTGTTTTTTATGACAAACACGCCAAGTGTAATCCCAGCTGAAATGAATGTTTTCACAATAGGTGTGAACAGGCTGCAGGCTGTGCTAGATATATTTGCATAGTTGCGGCATACAGCACGTGCAGCATTTATGTGGCGGCTTTCTGCTGGCATATATGGCTTTCTGTGCTGGTGAATGCAGCGGGAACTTACTGGCGGTTTTTTCCTAGCTGCACAGTTTTGCACCACAACCACTCCGGTTGGGACCAGGCTGACCGATCTAATGACCAAGATGCCGCAGTGAACGGCTTTATTTCTGTGAAAGTTCTGGCGAACTACAATGCTCAGAAGAGGAGGAGCGCCATTGAGCTTTTGGAAAGAGAATTAGTTTGGAATGGTCAGGGCCATGTGCGTTTACAAAGCCCCCGTGGTGCCAGAACAGTGGACCCCCACATGTGACCCCATTTTGGAAACTACACCCCTCACAGAATTTAATAAGGGGTGCAGTGAGTATTTACACCCCACAGCTCGTTGGAACAGTGGGCTGTGCAAATGAAAAATTTAATTTTTCATTTTTACGGACCACTGTTCCAAAAATCTGTCAGACACCTGTGGGGCGTAAATTCTCAATGTACCCCTTATTACATTACGTGAGGGGTGTAGTTCCAAAATGGGGTCACATGTGTCGGGGGTCCATTGTTCTGGCACTATGGGGGCTTTGTAAACACATGTGGCCTTCAATTCCAGACAAATTTTCTCTACAAAATCCCAATGGCGCTCCTTCTCTTCTGAGCATTGTAGTTCACCTACAGAGCACTTTAAATTCACATATGGGGTATGTTCTTACTCAGAAGAGATGGGGTTACACATTTTGGGGGGCTTTTTTCCTATTTTCCCTTGTGAAAATGAAAATTTTAGGGTAACACCAGCATTTAAGTGAAAAAATATATTTTTTTTCATTTTCCCATCCAACTTTAAAGAAAATTTGTCAAACACCTGTGGGGTGTTCAGGCTCATTATACCCCTTGTCACGTTCGGTGAGGGGTGTAGTTTCCAAAATAGGGTCACATGTGGGTATTTATTTTTTTGCGTTTGTCAGAACCGCTGTACAATCAGCCACCCCTGTGCAAATCACCAATTTAGGCCTCAAATGTACATGGTGCGCTCTCATTCCTGAGCCTTGTTGTGAGCCCGCAGAGCATTTTTTTGCTCACATCTGGGGTATTTCCGTACTCAGGAGAAATTGCGTTACAAATTTTGGGGGTCTTTTTTTCCTTTTACCGCTTGTGGAAATAAAAAGTATGGGGCAACACCAGCATGTTAGTGTAAATTTTTTTTAAATTTTTTTACACTAACAGGCTGGTGTAGCCCCCAACTTTTCCTTTTCACAAGCGGTAAAAGGAAAGAAAGACCCGCAAAATTTGTAGTGCAATTTCTCCCGAGTACGGAGATACCCCATATGTGGCCCTAAACTGTTTCCTTGAAATACGACAGGGCTCCGAAGTGAGAGAGCGCCATGTGCATTTGAGGACTAAATTAGGGATTGCACAGGGGTGGACATAGGGGTATTCTACGCCAGTGATTCCCAAACAGGGTGCCTCCAGCTGTTGCTAAACTCTCAGCATGCCTGGACAGTTAGTGGCTGTCCAGAAATGCTGGGAGTTGTTGTTTTGCAACAGCTGGAGGCTCCGTTTTGGAAACCCTGCCGTACAAGACGTTTTTAATTTTTTATTGGGGGGGGGGGGGGACAGTGTAAGGGGGTGTACATGTAGTGTTTTACCCTTTATTATGTGTTAGTGTAGTGTAGTGTTTTTAGGGTACATTCACACTGGCGTGCTACGGTGAATTTCCCGCTAGGAGTTTGCGCTGCGGCAAAAAATTTGCCGCAGCCCAAACTTGAAGCAGGAAATTTACTGTAAACCTGTCTTTGTGCATGTACCCTGTGCATTCACATGGGGGGTCAAACCTCCAGCTGTTTCAAAACTACAACTCCCAGCATGTACTGACAGACCGTGCATGCTGGTAGTTGTACTTTTGCAACAGCTGGAGGCACACTGGTTGGAAAACCTTCAGTTAGGTTCTGTTACCTAACTCAGTATTTTCCAACCAGTGCGCCTCCAAATTTGCCAGATTTGTAAATTATTTCTATTTAAAAATCTTAATCCTTCCAATAGTTATCAGCTGCTGTATTCTACAGAGGAAGTTATTTTCTTTTTGGATTTCTTTCCAGTCTGACCACAGTGCTCTCTGCTGACACTCTTTTTATTAGAAAAATACAAAACTTATCAAATACAAAACACAAAGCAAGCTTAACCAGCTATAACATAAATAAGAAATACTCTAGAACCAAAAACAAAACCTCATAAACAAAACCCTGCCTAACCGGCCAGCCCAGCTTTACTAAGATACTAAAATACTAAGATATTAACCCCTTCCCGCAGAATGTCATATATAAACGCCGGGTTGTGCAGTGCGTTCACGCATCCCGACGTTTATAAATGACATTCAGTTAACCCGGACCAGCGGTGGGACAGAGGAGCAACGCAGGACCGGCCACGTTGACGAGCAGCGACGGGACCGGCAGGTAAGTACATGGTCCTCAGAAGCAGCAGTGAAGATCTTCACTGCTGCTTCTAGGAGTCTGAAAACTACTGAAATTGTATAATGGTCTCCAATCTGTGCTCTTGCAGCTGTTGCAAAACTACAACTCCCAGCATGAACTGACTGTCCAGGAATGCTGGGAGTTTTAGTTCAGCAACATCTGTCCCTTCAGATGTTGCCGAACTACAACTCCCAGCATGCCCTTCAGCTGTCTGGGCATGCTGGGAGTTGTAGTTTTGCAACAACTGGAGACACACTGGTTGGGAAACATTGTTTCTAACTCAGTGTTTCCTAACCTGTGTGCCTCCAGCTGTTGCAAAACTATAACTCCCAGCATGCACTAGCAGACCATGCATGCTGGGAGTTGTAGTTTTGCAACATCTGGAGGGCCCCAGTTTGGAGACCATTGTATAATGGTCTCCAATCTGTGCTCTTCCAGCTGTTGCAAAACTACAACTCCCAGTATGCACTGACTGTCCAGGAATGCTGGGAGTTTTAGTTCAGCAACATCTGGCCCTTCAGATGTTGCCGATCTACAACTCCCAGCATTCCCTTCAGCTGTCTGGGCATGCTGGGAGTTGTAGTTTTGCAACAACTGGAGACACACTGGTTGGGAAACATTGTCTGTTTCTAACTCAGTGTTTCCTAACCTGTGTGCCATATACACATACCCCTACACAGCCCCCCTCCCCCAATAAGAACATCCAAAGCAGAGCCTCCAGCTGTTGAAAAACAACAACTCCCAGTATTGCCGGACAGCCCTTGACTGTCCACGCATGCTGGGAGTTTTGCAACAGCTGGAGGCACCCTGTTTGGGAATCACTGGCGTAGAATACCCCTATGTCCACCCCTATGCAAATCCCTAATTTAGGCCTCAAATGCACATGGCGCTCTCACTTTGGAGCCCTGTCGTATTTCAAGGCAACAGTTTAGGGTCACATATGGGGTATCGCCGTACTCGGGAGAAATTGCGTTACAAGGTTTGGGGGGTATTTTCTTCTTTAACCCTTCATGAAAAGGAAATGTTGGGGTCTACACCAGAATGTTAGTGTAAAAATTTTTAATTTTTTACACTAACATGCTGATGTTGCCCTATACTTTACATTTTCACAAGAGGTAAAAGGTAAAAAAAGCCCCCCAAAATTTGTAACGCAATTTCTCCTGACTACGGAGATACTCCATATGTGGGCGCAAAGTGCTCTGGGGGCGCACAACAAGGCCCAGAAGGGAGAGCGCACCATGTACATTTGAGGTGGTTTGCACAGGGGTGGCTGATTGTTACAGCGGTTTTGACAAACGCAAAAAAAAAAAAAACCCACATGTGACCCCATATCGGAAACGACACCCCTCAGGGAATGTAGTGAGGGGTGCAGTGAGAATTTACCCCCCACAGGTGTCTGACGGATCTTTGGAACAGTGGTCCGTGAAAATGAAAACTTGTACAGCCCACTGTTCCAAAGATCTGTCAGACACCAGTGGGGGGCAAATGCTCACTGTACCCCTTTTTACGTTCCTCAAGGGGTCTAGTTTCCAAAATGGTATGCAATGTGGTTTTTTTTGCTGTCCTGGCAGCATAGGGGCTTCCTAAATGCGACATGCTCCCCGAGCAAAATTTGCTCTCAAAAAGCCAAATATGACTCCTTCTCTTCTGAGCATTGTAGTTCGCCCATAGTGCACTTCAGGTCAACTTATGGGGTACCTCCATACTCAGAAGAGAAGGGGTTACAAATTTTGGGGGGTATTTTCACATATTAACCCTTGCAAAAATGTGAAATTTGGGGGGAAACACACATTTTAGTGGAAATTTTTTTTTTTTTTTTTACATTTGCAAAAGTCGTGAAACACCTGTGGGGTATTAAGGCTCACTTTATTCCTTATTACGTTCCTCAAGGGGTCTAGTTTCCAAAATGGTATGCCATGTGTTTTTTTTTTTTGCTGTTCTGGCACCATAGGGGCTTCCTAAATGCGACAAAATTTGCTCTCAAAAAGCCAAATATGACTCCTTCTCTTCTGAGCATTGTAGTTCGCCCGTAGTGTACTTCAGGTCAACTTATGGGTTACCTCCATACTCAGAAGAGAAGGGGTTACAAATATTGGGGGGTATTTCCTGCTATTAACCCTTGGAAAAATGTGAAATTTGGGGGGAAATACAATTTTAGTGAACATTTTTTTTTATTTTTTTACATATGCAAAAGTCGTGAAACACCTGTGCGGTATTAAGGCTCACTTTATTCCTTGTTATGTTCCTCAAGGGGTCTAGTTTCCAAAAGGGTATGCCATGTGAGGTTTTTTTTGCTGTTCTGGCACCATAGGGGCTTCCTAAATGCGACATGCCCCCCGAGCAAAATTTGCTCTCAAAAAGCCAAATATGACTCCTTCTCTTCTGAGCATTGTAGTTCGCCCGTAGTGCACTTCAGGTCAACTTATGGGGTACCTCCATACTCAGAGGAGAAGGGGTTACAAATATTGGGGGGGATTTCCTGCTATTAACCCTTGGGAAAATGTGAAATTTGGGGGGAAACACACATTTTAGTGAAAAAAAATATATTTTTTTTACATATGCAAAAGTCGTGAAACACCTGTGGGGTATTAAGGCTCACTTTATTCCTTATTACGTTCCTCAAGGGGTCTAGTTTCCAAAATGGTATGCCATGTGTTTTTTTTTTTTGCTGTTCTAGCACCATAGGGGCTTCCTAAATGCGACATGCCCCCCGAGCAAAATTTGCTCTCAAAAAGCCAAATATGACTCCTTCTCTTCTGAGCATTGTAGTTCGCCCGTAGTGTACTTCAGGTCAACTTATGGGTTACCTCCATACTCAGAAGAGAAGGGGTTACAAATATTGGGGGGTATTTCCTGCTATTAACCCTTGGAAAAATGTGAAATTTGGGGGGAAATACACATTTTAGTGAAAAAAAATAATTATTTTTTTACATATGCAAAAGTCGTGAAACACCTGTGGGGTATTAAGGCTCACTTTATTCCTTGTTATGTTCCTCAAGGGGTCTAGTTTCCAAAATGGTATGCCATGTGAGGTTTTTTTTGCTGTTCTGGCACCATAGGGGCTTCCTAAATGCAACATGCCCCCCAAAAACCATTTCAGAAAAACATACTCTCCAAAATCCCCTTGTCGCTCTTTCCCTTCTGAGCCCTCTACTGCGCCCGCCGAACACTTTACATACACATATGATGTATGTGCTTACTCAAGAGAAATTGGGCTACAAATATAAGTATACATTTTCTCCTTTTACCCCTTGTAAAAATTCAAAAATTGGGTCTACAAGAACATGCGAGTGTAAAAAATGAAGATTGGGAATTTTCTCCTTCACTTTGCTTCTATTCCTGTGAAACACCTAAAGGGTTAAAATGATGACTGAATGTCATTTTGAATACTTTGGGGGGTGCAGTTTTTATAATGGGGTCTTTTGTGGGGTATTTCTAATATGAAGACCCTTCAAATCCACTTCAAACCTGAACTGGTCCCTGAAAAATAGTGAGTTTGAAAATTTTGGGAAAAATTGGAAAATTGCTGCTGAACTTTGAAGCCCTCTGGTGTCTTCCAAAAGTAAAAACTCGTCACTTCTATGATGCAAACATAAAGTAGACATATTGTATATGTGAATAAAATATTTTTTTATTTGTAATATACATTTTCCTTACAAGCAGAGAGCTTCAAAGTTAGAAAAATGCAAAATATTCAAATTTTTCATCAAATTTTAGGATTTTTCACAAGGAAAGGATGCAAGTTACCACAAAAATTTACCACCATGTTAAAGTAGAATATGTCACGAAAACACAATCTCGGAATCAGAATGATAACTAAAAGCATTCCAGAGTTATTAATGTTTAAAGTGACAGTGGTCAGATGTTCAAAAGACGCTCTGGTCCTTAAGGCCAAAATGGGCTTGGTCCTGAAGGGGTTAAAATATGCCCAAAATATCTAATCAAACACTCACACGCTTACCGAAAATGAACATAAGAAAAATAAATAAATAAATAAAATAGCACAACTTGGCTTATCATAGTTATCATTACCCGACTATAACTCAAAACCATCCATACTTGGGAACACGCAACAAGAAAACTAAACAGAAAAGTAGCAAGCACACCTAAAAAAAAGAAAAATGAATAAATAAATAAAATAAAAAATAATTATTGTATGTTTTTTTACATTTTATTTTTTTTATATATTTTTTAATTTATTTTTTACATTTTTTATATTTTTTTAATCTATATATTTTTTTTTTTCTCATATATTAAAATAATAAATAAATAAATAAATTTGAAAAAAAAATTACAAAAAAAATGTATATTGTAATAATAATAATAATAATAATAAAAAAAATCAAAATAATCATATCACACATACATTCACTTACAAAACGTCCAAAGTAACTGGATCCTCTATCCGGGACTAATGAAAATACCAAAGAAAACATAAAACAGACCAAATAACTGAAATAAACAAAATAAACCACATATCAACACAACAACTGGTCCGGCTACCATAACGCTATAACATGAAACAATATGAAACAATATAGATATAACACAATATAGGTACAAAATTACTAAATTTACTATATAAATTAAATATAAAATAAACAAAATATATGCACTACAGAAAACACCTACAAAATCAATAGAAAACCCTAGGAAAAACCCTACACTAAAACTGTACCCTCACCCACACCCCGGTCATCAGAGTTCCTACACTTCAAATTGTCCCTCACATATAGCTTCCCCTGAAAGCAGCGCCAGGCCAAGTCCCAAAACTTCTGGGGGATCCTTTTCATGTTTAAAAGGTACAACCCCACCCTCAGATCCCGACCTGGGCAGTTCCTGAGCGTCAGAGGCTTCTGGAAGTGGGTCAACAGAACCCGTTTGTCAAGGAACTGCCTTCACTGGGTCCTGCTCTCCCACACTCCCAGACCCCACCGACGTATCGCCTTCAGAGTCGGGGTAGCGTAAGCCGGAAGATATCCATGGGGCGTACGGAGGTCCTTCACTTGCCCTCCTGTCTCCCATTCCTGGAAGAAAGGCCGAAACCATTCCCTGCAGTAGAGTACCCACGGAGAAGCCCTCTCTGACCAGAGGTTTGAGATGTTAGCTTTCAAGAAGGTGTTGGTTAAGAACACCACAGGGTTTACCATAGATAAACCCCCTAGTCTCCTCGTGCGGTACGTAACCTCCCTCTTGACTAGGTTCATCCTGTTTCCCCATAACAGTTGGAAAAACAGGCTGTAGATTCTAATGTAGTAAGCTTCTGGCAAGATACATACGCTGCAGATAGATAAACAAGGGGAGCAGGTACGATTTGATCAGGTGTACCCTTTCCCTGAGGGTCATAGACCAACCCTTCCATTGGTCCACCTTCTGAGCGGCATCCTGGAGCTTACCATCCCAGTTTTTGGTTGGATAATCATCCTGGCCGAATATGATGCCCAAAACTTTTGCTGACTCTTGGGGCCCGGGAAGAGTGTCCGGGAGATCAAACTTGGGATCTCCCCCTCCCAGCCAGAGACTCTCACACTTATCCCGGTTGATCTTAGACCCAGATGCCTCCGAGTAGCGGTCCACTTCCGACATCACCACATCAACCTCCTCTCGCGAGGAGACAAAAATAGTGACATCGTCAGCGTACGCCACCACTCTCTGGGCGACATCCAGCTCCGCCAGACTCATCCTGACTCCCGCCAACGGCCCACAATCTACCCTCCGGACGAAGGGATCGATCGCAAACACGTATAAAAGCAGGCTCAAAGGACAACCCTGACGGACTCCGGACCCCACCTCAAAACAGCGGCCAGACCAACCGTTCACCAGTGGGAAACTCTGTGCCCCTGCATACAAGATCTTAAGCCAATTAACAAAAGTACTCGGTAAGCCATATCTCAGGAGGACGGACCAGAGGTACTCGTGGTTCACCCGATCAAACGCTTTGGCCTGATCCAGGGACAGCAAGTACCCCTTCCAGAAACCCGCTCTACTCCGCTCCACTGCCTCCCTGACACTAAGGACCGCACTTAAGGTGCTTCGGCCTGGAACAGAGCAGTGCTGAGCGCCCGAAAGGAGCCGGGGTGCAAACTTCACCAGCCGATTAAACAGTATCTTAGCCGGAAGCTTCCTGTCCATATTGAGAAGAGCTATGGGCCTCCAATTCTCAATACGGCTGGGATCTTTACCCTTTGACAGAAGAATCAGGGCTGACCTCCTCA
This sequence comes from Hyla sarda, assembly GCF_029499605.1. NCBI lineage: Eukaryota > Metazoa > Chordata > Amphibia > Anura > Hylidae > Hyla > Hyla sarda. The sequence goes on from NC_079192.1 coordinate 90,866,495, forward strand.
TTGAATTCGGCAGAGTGCCCGAGGAGAGACACTCATTGAATACCTCAGTCAAGAGGGGAGCTAAAGACTCCTTAAAGGTCCTGTACCACTCGGATGTTAAGCCATCCGGACCTGGCGACTTCTTAGGGGCGAGCCCCTCGATCGCTAGTCTCACTTCCTCTTCCCTGATTTCTTCTGCCAAAACATCAAGAGAGGGGTCTACCCCTGGCTCAGGAATGGTTTCAGCCAGGAAAGCCGACATCTTGTCTTGATCTAGATCCTTCCTTCCCAAGAGGTGCGAGTAGAAGGATCTGACGACCTCCAAGATCCCTGATCTGGACCGATTCAGAGATCCTGTACTATCAATCAGTCCTGAAATGACTTTACTACTCACTGACATCTTACAGTTTGTGTAAGGGTCAGGCGAGCGGTACTTCCCGAAATCCCTCTCAAAAACCAAAGATGCGTGCCTATCGTACTGACACCCCATCAGCAAGGATTTCACTCTGGAGATATCCTCACGGCTACCTCCAGTCGAGACAAGAAGCTCGAGTTTCCTACTCAGACCCTGATACAGGCGATACCTGTTCAGGGACCTGAGGCTCGAGAGCTGGCGGAAGAACCCCTCAACCCGCTTCTTCAATATCTCCCACCACTCTGACTTACTACTACATAGGCCCAGTAAAGGTACCTGACTCTGAAGAAAATCCTCAAAGGACTGTCTTATCTCCGCTTCCTCCAGGAGGGACAAATTCAGCTTCCAATAACCTTTTCCCATCCGGGGGGGTCTCTGAAACATTCAGGGAAAACAAAATCATACAGTGGTCGGAGAACTCCACCTCAACCATGGACACTGCGGAAGCTACGGCTTCCTCCTTTAAATAAAACCTATCTATCCTAGACCTGCGACTACCTTGATGATAGGGGAAACCCGTGTGGCCTGAGGGGCTCCGGATGTGGGCGTCCTCTAGGCGAGCTTCTCTAGCTATGCTAATCAGTGCAACACTATCGCAAGTCAGCGGACCATTGGAGCCTCTCCTATCTTGAGACCTCGTGACATTATTGAAGTCCCCTCCAAAGATCACTTGCCGACTCGTAAAAAGAAAGGGCTTAATCCTCATAAAGAGATCTTTACGGCCCCGCTTAGTTTGCGGGGCGTAGATGTTAATGAGCCGGAGCTCTTGTCCCTTCATGAAGACATCTAAGATCAGGCACCTCCCCATTTCTAACTCAATAACCCGTCTGCATTCAACAGGAGCAGTAAAAAGGACCGCCACCCCACTATACGGCTCAGCCGCAAGAGACCAGTTGGAGGGACCGCGCCTCCACTCTCTTCTGGCTTTTACCAGGGAGGCTAGATCTGACAACCTGGTCTCTTGTAAAAAGAAAATGTCAGCTTCAACACGGCCGAGAAAATCAAAGGCTGCGAATCTAGCCGTATCTGATTTTATGCTGGCACAGTTAATGGATGCCAACGTGATTGAGTTAGATGGCCTCACCCCTTAAACCTTCTTCCTCTCCTTCCCTCCACCCCCATCTGAATCGGAGGAAGACCCTATGCCTCTTTTTAAACTCAGGGATATATCCATCCTAGGATCTTTACCTCCAGCATCTGGTGTTACCTCAGCCCCTGAGGAAACTGCCCCAGAGGAAGGAGGCTCGGCACCTCCTGGAGGCCGCACTGCCTCCGGACCCTCGAGAAGAGGAGGGGAGATGGTATCCCCAAGGGCCTCATATCAATTTGAAAGGACGATCAGAGGGTCAGAGACTGAGTTGTTCCTTCTATGGTCTGAGGCTACAACTGAAGAGGAGGACGGCGCAGCCTTACTCTTATCCTTCTTCTTCCTCCTCTTCTTCTTTTCCTGGCCACCATTTACTGTCTGCCCCTCCTTCTCCTGCTCATCCACAGTTTCGGATTCAGAGGCATGACTGGAGGAAGGAGCATCTTGACCTTCTTCCCTACGCAGTCTCCCTATCTCCTCATCCAGTTCGGCCCCACCCAAAGCCTCAGAGTTATTCTGACCTCCTTCTGAGCCAGTGTCTGGAGTGGGACCCCGAGCCACCCCTGGCACCTGGGCATTCTCAAGGGCCCTCTCCAACCTGCGCTTCTCCTCTCGCCTCCGCATAGAGGGGGTCTTATGTTTTTCCTTCACTGGCTTTGGTGCCCCCTCTCCTCCACTAGTCCCCTCCCCCGCTGGGGCAACCGTTAGGCTCTCCGCAGCCGGGGCGGTCACAGTGTTAGAGAACAAGCGTGGACACCGGCTGAACGGGTGACCTAGGTCACCACACAAGTTACACCGAATCTGCCCACAGATGGCCGCCAGAGGACCCACCCCACAGCAGAGGGCGCATATCTGCTGAGTGCAGTTGGCACTAAAGTGGTTTTGGTCACCACACCTGTGACACAGCCTCGGCTTCCCCTGGTAGAAGATCTGAATCCTGTCGCGTCCCAGAAAGGCGGCCAAAGGGATGTGGGTGACCGTGTTCCCTGAACGCCTGAGACGAACGGAAAACGTCCAGGCCCCAGACCATATATTGTGCTCGTCAAAGTTCTTCCGGGGGACGTCCGTCACCTCCCCGTACCTGCCTAGCAAGGTCATATTGTCATAACAAGAAAGTGACTCGTTACGGGTCAAAACGGTCACTTTCTTTACCATACTCTGGCGAGATACCGCTTTTACAGCGAAATCTCGCCATCCGGGCTCGTTTTTCATCAGCTCATAATTAGACCAAAAGAGATCTAGTCCTTCCGGCCTAACAAAGCTGACGTCAAACTCGGAGGAGCCGAAGGGGTGAATCAGGTCAAAGATGTCCCCAGCCCTGAAACCCATCTGGAAAAGAAGCTCCACCACCACCACGCATCTTCGCCTTTCCAGACCAAACGGGCCACATTCCTGCGATCTACCTCCTGCCCGGGTGTCTGGAGGGACCATACGGCCTACCCATTCCTCTCTCGGAACGCTCCCAGACCATGTCTCTCCACCCAAAAAGACAGGTCCATCTCCTTTCCCTCTACCTGGAGCGTCCTTTCTCCTCTCTTTAGTGCCTCCAGGAGGCGCCGTTGCAACTGACCTTCACCAGATACAGGAGGTAAAGATCCTACTGAACCCCCAGCCGCCACACTTGCATAACTCCTGACGACCGGGGGGGGCAGCCGGACCAGACACCGTCCTTACATCCCCACCTAGGCCACCTGTACTGCCACAAAAGCCACTCTTATTCCTACCATCCACACCACTACTACTACTCTCATTCACACCACTACTCCTCCCATCTGCACCACTACCACTCCTCTCATTCACACCACTACCACCCCTCCTCTTCACTCCACTATCACCACTCTTATTCACTTCACTGCCACTCCTCCCAATCACTCCACTACCACTCCTCCCATCTGCACCACTACCACTCCTCTCATTCACTCCACTATCACCACTCTCATTCACACCACTACCACTCCTCCCATCCACAACACTACCACTCCTCCCATCTACACCACTACCACTGCTCCCATCTACACCACTACCACTCCACCCATCTGCACCACTTCCACTCCTCCCATCTGCACCACTACCAATCCTCCCATCTGCACCACTACCACTGCCACATACACCCCTCTCATCCACAGCACTACCACTCCCATCTTTCAAACACCTTGTATTAACATTGCTTTTATTGACAGTATTTTTGGGATCAGCAGCTGCTTCACCCACTACCTCTGGGCTGGCCTGGACATGCTTTAGCTTGGCCTTTTTGTACATTCTCAAGTCACCGGCGGCTGCCATTGTCGGCGACGCTGACTCCTCCTCCATTCGAGATGTTACCGCCGACATCACCTCCCGAAGCTGAGGCTGCCCCTCCGGGCGCAACTTCACCCCTCCTCGTGCCACTGATGTGCAGGGACTCCCCTCTCTCACAGGGGAGATCCCTGCAGTGTCCGCGCCAAACACTGTGCCCAACCGCACGGGCTCAGCAGCAGGTTCTGACACCTGGACGCTCCCCCCCCTCTCTCAGGGGAGTGCCCCGCAGCACCGACACTACTAGCAGCGCCCAGGGGACCGCCCCCCGAGCAGAAGATCTCACCACACACCTCAGGCGCCTGGACACTCCCCCCCCCCTCTCAGGGAATTGCCCCGCAGGGCTAGTAACATTGCCCACAATACTCGGGGAACCGCTCCCCTTGCAAACTGCCGCATAACTATTGCCCACCATTAGCCCGTCCTGTTCTTCCTTACCAGCAGGACGCGTGACTGTAGCACCTGCGGCCATGTTGGATGCACCACTGTACCCCCCGTGCTGGTCCCGTTCCACAGCAGAAGCGGGATCTGGCAGAGTGGGAGGCCCAGCAGCCTGAATCAACTTTTCAGGTGGCCCAGACTGCTGGATTGGAGAGAAAACAAACTTTATCTGCTCCTCAGCCTTTTTCTTCTTCTTCTTTTTTTTCCTCTTCCTCCCCTCAGGGCCCAGGTCCTGGCCAAAACTGCAATTTTCCAGACGGTTGGGTGACTCCTGCATCACTATGGCCCGCAGGAGCCCCCCACAGACCAGTCCACTGTCACCGCCATCACTACTGTCACTTTCCTCAGAGGTGGCTGGTAAGGCGACTTGGGCAGGGTTGATGTAATCTGCACTCGGGGTGACAGAGGTCTTAGGGGTATACGGGGTATCACACACATCCCCCTCACTCTCATCTCCCTCACTGCCGCCATCTCCCTCACCACCTTCCTCCATCTTCTCCTCCGTGACACACAAGCACTCTTCCTCCCCCTGACTATCCTCTTCCTCCTTCACAGGGGTACGCATGGTTTTATAGCGGTCTTCATTCTTAAATTTTTCTTTAAACATGCCTGCACCCTCTACAATCAGCATTCGGGCTCTCACCACCTCCTGCTCCTCTGCCTTCAGCTGACACACCCTGGCAGCGAACCTTGCCCTCATGGCCTTGGCAGAGTTATCTGTTTGGTAGCGAGCAAACTTCAGGTCTTCCCTTATGATTTTCAGCTTTTTTCCCAGCTACTCATATTCTACTAGATTTGCCTGCATGCGGGAACCGAAAGTAGCTAGCGACTCCCTGGGACCCTTCACCCCCCATTGCTGGGGTTCCATAGTATCAGACACAGTCCCCGAAGACATAACCATAAGCTTCTTACCGGACGCCTTGCGGTTTCCAGCGACGGACGGGGGAGTGGGCTCCACATTACTGCGGAGCCTGCTGGATCTTCTCACCCTGTCCTGGGAATCGGCCGTAGCTCTCTCACTCCCACCACCCGCCGTCCTAGTTCGAGGGGTGGAAGTCTGGGGCTCCATAGCAGGAGGCTCTCCCAAGGAAGCTGCCACCCTCCTGGGGAAAAGGCTGTAGGAAACACTGCTTCAATCCTCTCTCTCTGGAAAACTCTGGAAGTCAGACACACCAAACAGCTGCTGTGTTCCACAGGAAGTGCTCTCTGCTGACACCTCTGTCCATGTCAGGAACTGTCCAGAGTAGGAGAAGTTTACTATGGAGATTTGCTCCTACTCACATAGAGCACTGTAGTCAGACCGAAAAGAACTATACAACTTCCTCTGTAGCATACGGCAGCTGATAAGTACTGTAAGGATTAAGATTTTTAAGAAGTAATTTACAAATCTGTTTAACTTTCTGGCACCAGTTGATTTAAAAAAACTAAAATAAAATAATGTTTTCCCCCGTAGTACCCCTTTTACGTAACACCTGTAAATTCTGCACTACGAATATCAGCAGCCACTGAAGAGAGGTCATCCAACAACTGAAGTCCCAAAAAAATCTGCCACTAAATCCCTCAAGCAACCGTTCAGCCCCAGTCCAGAACCATCTGACCGGACCACAGGGACCAGTGTGGAGGAGAACAGTGTCCAGGCTGTAAAAGAGAAGAACACTGGAGCAGCCAGATACACTGACTCTAAGGCTGAGCCTCATACTTCTACCGAAGCTGCAGAGTTATAGGGGAACTGTAAAAATGAAAGTACTACAACCCCCAGTGTGGTCCGTCTATGCCCCCCTAAGGGTCAGGGTTGGAGGAGGCACAGGTTGAAAAGACACACTACAATGGGAGTTGTAGTACTGTAGTTGTTAAAGAAAAAAAAGATGTTTTCATCAGGTTGCCCATAGCAACCAATCAGATTGCTTCTTTCATTCTTGAGAAGACCTCTGAAAAATAAAAGAAGTAATCTGATTGGTTGCTAAGAGCAACTGGACAACATTTCCTCTCCACAGGTACATTTCCCCGATTGTCTTCATATTTAGGATGAGAATCTACTGACAAAGTGAGTAGCCAACCATTTCTGGGCATAAAACTCTGTAAGAGACAGCAGTCTGGGGGCGTCTGTGGTGGACATGAAGGAAGGGGGGGGGGTCCAGGGAAATTGAGATTTGACGTCTGCAGCGAGCGCTTCTCACTGAGCGACGGGTCTCATCCCAGGTATTGCAGGGGGACCCCCCACGATCAGCTCCTTATCCCATAAACCATGGATAGGGGATAAGTTAATTTTTGCCATAGTTTTCCTTTAATTGGCCAGAACACACCCAAAATCGGTCCCAGCCAAATATTGCTTTGTGTCCTGTCATTTCTCCCAGCTGTTCTTTTTCTACCTGCTTGTAAGGCATGCCTACACTCTCTAATTCCTTAAAGTGGTACTCCGCCCCTAGATATCTTATCCCCTACCTTAAGGATAGGACAAAAGATGACTGATCACTGGGACCCCCGCAATCTTCATGCAGCACCCGGCGTTCCAAATAATATATTTAGAACTCTGGGTTCTCGTGGTGCGGGTCGTGACCTCACGCCACCACACCCTTTCCATTTATGTCTATGGGAGGTGGTGTGATGTCACAAGAAGGTGTGGCATGATGTCACGAATCCCACCACAGGAACCAGTGAGCTAAACATAATATTTAGAATTTTGGTTGCTGCATGGAGATTGCTGGGGTCCCAGCAGCAGGATCCCATTGATCAGACATCTTATCCCCTATCCTTTACATAGGGGATAAGATATCTATACCCCTTTAAGGGACAGTTCATGTACCCAAAAGTTGATCCTTTGCAACCGTATGACCCCTAGCAAGTTCCCTGCATGAGTCCCATTCATCAGAAAAAGGCTTGTGCATGGAACTTGCTGGGTGTTCTACGTTTGCCTCATAAACTGCACCACCCAGCACCAGTTGCCTCTCTCTGCACCACATTATGCAGATCGTGCAGGAGAGCAGCTTTGGTCATCCATGTTTTGCTAACTCTATTTTCACACACAGAAATAAATAAATGAGTCGAACAAGTCAAAGAACAGTTTAAAAAAAGGGGAACTTTATTTATTATTTATTAAAATGTTTGTGTAGGGGATTTTTTGTAACCTCCCATCACTCACAAAGAGCGTACAGTAACTAATACTCAGGACAGGAAAAACCTCCAGAGGGGAGGAAACCTGTAGGGAATCCATGGCTACTGTATGGCCCTTCCTCTGGGCATACTAAAGGAGGTTACCTCTATAATTTGGGCAAATGTTTCTGTGTATGTGCATGATTCCTAGGCCTGTGCCTTCATCCAACGTCTTGCTGTAGGTCCCGAAATGCTACTCCATGTCCTGGAAATAGTGCATCTAAGATAGGGGACAAAAAAAGATAGATTATTTACATGTTTATCATAGAAATACACATGGAACTGCAATAAAGACCTTTTGGACAAAACAATGTAACACTTACCAGTCACAGTCATGTGCATGACTTTGCATTCCCGTGTCCCTACACAGTGTCCAGCACCGGCCCCTCACTGATGAACAGGACCAGTGTTATTTCTGGGGCTATGCCTTCATCCAACGTCTTGCTGTAGGTCCGGAAATGCTACTCCATGTCCTGGAGATAGTGCATCTAAGATAAGAAAAAAAAAAGATAAATTATTTACATGTTTATCATAGAAATACACATGGAACTGCACTAAAGATCTTTTGGACACAACAATGTAACACTTACCAGTCACAGTCATGTGTATGACTTTGCATTCCCGCGTCCCTACACAGTGTCCAGCACCGGCCCCTCACTGATGGAGAATAAACAGGAGCAGTGTTATTTCTGCTCAGTGCTGCTCTTTGGTGGACAATGGTTATGACATCACATGTGTGACACACTGTTACCTCCTGGGAGTTCTATTTCAGTAGTGCTGCTCTCTGATTGGCTGAAAATCAAAAAAGCTTTCTAATATATTCTGTATGACTGTTATCTAAGGTTTTTGACAAATTTTATTAAAATGGCGCCACTCCCTGTGGGTGTGTTATATTTGTTTCTCCTAACCAGACATTCTGTATATGTAATATCATTTGGTGGCCCCAACAGCCTGCGCCCATAGGTTTCTTACATAGATCAATGCTACTCCGGTAGGCTCAATGAGCAGCGCTGGCCGCCGGGACGTCTGACGAGTGACGTCCCTGACGTTGCGGTCTGGAGCGAAGGATGTCACTAGTCAGACGTCCCAGCAGCCATTGATTTAAAGTGGTCGTGGCTCCTGCTGCCAGTTCCAGATCAGACACCATGGCCCTAGATTGACATACTGCAAAACCGATCCCTTGTGGCTGCCCACCTGTTGCAAAACTACAACTCTCAGCCTTTGGCTGTCAGGGCATGCTGGGAGTTGTAGCTTTGCAATAGCTGGACAGACGTCTGTCGAAAGGGGGGAAAAAGCACCAGAAATAAAGCAATGTGGGCTTTGAAAAACACCATTTATATGTTGTTTTTAATCACAGCCTAAGCCTAGGAACAAACACAATTCTTGTTTGATGTTTTGTTTTTTTTATGCAAAAAAAAACAAACATCAAAATCTTCCCCCTCATTTCTTTTCTCAGCTATCTTTGTGTTATTTTTGCTAAAAGCACTGGGGCGGGGGGGGGGGGGGGGGGGGGAAGGTGGAGGGGTTGTCTTAGAGATTTATCAAAACCAGGGAAGAGGGAAAGTGGACCAGTTGCCCATAGCAACCAATCAGGTAGTTTCTTTCATTTTTAAAAAGGCCTCTGAAAAGTGAAAGAAGTGATCTGATTGGTTGCTATGGGCAACTGGTCCACTTGACCTCTGCACAGGTTTTCATACATCTGTCCCAATGTGTATTATTATTATCATCATCATCATCATTATTATTATTATGGGAAGTGTTTTTTCTTTAGTGTTTTTTTTTTCCCTCTGGCCTTTCTCTTTACAAGTCATGTGATTCTTTCATCATTTGACTGAAGGATTTCTAAAAAAAAAAATTGTGAGAAAATACCCCCCCCCCCCCCCCCAAAAAAAAAAACATGCTCTCGGCATCCCACAGATTTGATAGCCTAAAAACACCATAAAAGGATGAAGAAACCCCCATTAGTGTCTGGTGTTTCATATTACCCTATTGATTCCAACCTAACATGTGCCCGCAGCGAGCATGGTGTTTTTTATGACAAACACGCCAAGTGTAATCCCAGCTGAAATGAATGTTTTCACAATAGGTGTGAACAGGCTGCAGGCTGTGCTAGATATATTTGCATAGTTGCGGCATACAGCACGTGCAGCATTTATGTGGCGGCTTTCCGCTGGCATATATGGCTTTCTGTGCTGGTGAATGCAGCGGGCACTTACTGGTGTTTTTTTCCTAGCTGCACAGTTTTGCACCACAACCACTCCGGCTGGGACCAGGCTGACCGATCTAATGACCAAGATGCCGCAGTGAACGGCTTTCTTTCTGTGAAAGTTCTGGCGAACTACAATGCTCAGAAGAGGAGGAGCGCCATTGAGCTTTTGGAAAGAGAATTAGTTTGGAATGGTCAGGGCCATGTGCGTTTACAAAGCCCCCCGTGGTACCAGAACAGTGGACCCCCCCACATGTGACCCCATTTTGGAAACTACACCCCTCACAGAATTTAATAAGGGGTGCAGTGAGTATTTACACCCCACAGATCTTTGGAACAGTGGGCTGTGCAAATGAAAAATTTAATTTTTCATTTTTACGGACCACTGTTCCAAAAATCTGTCAGACACCTGTGGGGGTAAATTCTCAATGTACCCCTTATTACATTATGTGGCGGGTGTAGTTTCCAAAATGGGGTCACATGTGTCGAGGGGTCCATTGTTCTGGCACTATGGGGGCTTTGTAAACACATGTGGCCTTCAATTCCGGACAAATTTTCTCTACAAAATCCCAATGGCGCTCCTTCTCTTCGGAGCATTGTAGTTCGACCGCAGAGCACTTTAAATTCACATATGGGGTATGTTCTTACTCAGAAGAGATGGGGTTACAAATTTGGGGGAAGCTTTTTTCCTATTTACCCTTGTGAAAATGAAAAATTTAGGGTAACACCAGCATTTTAGTGAAAAAAATGCTGTGGGGTGTTCAGGCTCATTATACCCCTTGTCACGTTCGGTGAGGGGTGTAGTTTCCAAAATGGGGTCACATATGGGTATTTTTATTTTTTTTGCGTTTGTCAGAACCGCTGTACAATCAGCCACCCCTGTGCAAATCACCAATTTAGGCCTCAAATGTACATGTACATCTCATTCCTGAGCCTTGTTGTGAGCCCGCAGAGCATTTTACGCTCACATCTGGGGTATTTCCTTACTCAGGAGAAATTGCATTACAAATTTTGGGGGTCTTTTTTTCCTTTTACCGCTTGTGGAAATAAAAAGTATGGGGCAATACAAGCATGTTAGTGTAAACATTTTTATTTTTTTACACTAACAGGCTGGTGTAGCCCCCAACTTTTCCTTTTCACAAGCGGTAAAGGGAAAAAAAGACCCCAAAAATTTGTAGTGCAATTTCTCCCGAGTACGGAGATACCCCATATGTGGCCCTAAACTGTTTCCTTGAAATACGACAGGGCTCCTAAGTGAGAGAGCGCCATGCGCATTTGAGGACTAAATTAGGGATTGCACAGAGGTGGACATAGGGGTATTCTACGCCAGTGAATCCTAAACAGGGTGCCTCCAGCTTTTGCTAAACTCCCAGCATGCCTGGACAGTCAGTGGCTGTCCAGAAATGCTGGGAGCTGTTGTTTTGCAACAGCTGGAGGCTCCATTTTGGAAACCCTGCCGTACAAGACGTTTTTAATTTTTTATTGGGGGGGGGGGGGACAGTGTAAGGGGGTGTATATGCAGTGTTTTACCCTTTATTATGTGTTAGTGTAGTGTAGTGTTTTTAGGGTAAATTCACACTGGCGTGTTACGGTTAATTTCCCGCTAGGAGTTTGCGCTGCGGGGAAAAATTTTAAGTAGGAAATTTACTGTAAACCTGTTCGTGTGAATGTACCCTGTACATTCACATGGGGGGCAAACCTCCAGCTGTTTCAAAACTACAACTCCCAGCATGTACTGACAGACCGTGCATGCTGGGAGTTGTACTTTTGCAACAGCTGGAGGCACACTGGTTGGAAAACCTTCAGTTAGGTTATGTTACCTAACTCAGTATTTTCCAACCAGTGTGCCTCCAGCTGTTGCAAAACTACAACTCCCAGCATGTACTAATCACCGAAGGGCATGCTGGGAGATGTAGTTATGCAACAGCTTGAGATACCCAACTACAATTCCCAGCATGCCGAGACAGCTGTTTGCTTTCTGGGCATGCTGGGGATTGCAGTTTTGCAACATCTGGAGAGCTACAGTTTTTTGACCACTGCACAGTGATCTCCAAACTGTGGACCTCCAGAGGTTGCAAAACTACAACTTCCAGCATGCCCAGACAACAAACAGCTATGTGGGCATACTAGGAGTTGTAGTTTTGCAAGATCTGGAGGGATATAGGTTAGAGACCACTGTATAGTGGTCTCAAATTGCAGCCCTCCAGCTGTTGCAAAACTACATATTCCAGCATGCCCAAACAGCTGTCTGGGCATGCTGGGAGTTGTAGTTTTGCAACATCTGGAGGGCTACAGTTAGAGACCACAGTCTCAGACTGTAGCCCTCCAGATCAACTTACCGGCTTCCATACCATCCCGGGAGCCGTCCTCTTCAGAAGCAAGTGACGGGTAAGTGGACGTCGGCGCCCGGTCCCCTTTGGTTCCCCGTTCTGCCCCGCCTATTGTGGGTGGACAAGACGGGGAAAATGAAAGTTAACCCCCCCGCCCCCGGTCTGCTATTGGTCGTCCCCTCTGACGATCAATAGCAGACCAATAGCAGGGATAGGAGGGGTGGCAACCCTGCCACCCCACTCCTATGCCTACAGGGGGATCGTGGGTGTCTTAGACAACCGCGATCTCCCTTCTATTTCGGGTCACCGGGTCACAATAGACCCGTATGACCCGGAATCGGCGCAAATCACAAGTGTGAATTCACTTGCGATTTGCGCCGATCACCGATGGGGGGGGTCATCACAAATGCACCCCTGGGCATTTGTGCGGGGTGCCTGCTGATTCATATCAGCAGTCACCCCGGCCCGGTCCCCGTCCGGCGCGCGGCGGGGACTGAAATTCCCACGGGCGTATGGATACGCCCTGGGTCCTTAAGTACCAGGACGTCAAAGCTTATCCATACGCCCTAGGTCCTTAAGTGGTTAAACACTAACCTTGAGGTTAGGGAAATTTGCCAGATTTGTAAATTATTTCTATTTAACCCCTTAAGGACACATGACGTTCTCATACGTCTCCATTTCCGAGTCCTTAAGGACACATGACGTATGAGAACGTCATGTGTTTTACCGGCCCCCCGCAACCATCTGGAGCGGAGCCGGTCCCCGATGCCTGCTGAAATCGTTCAGCAGGCATCGGGGCATATCGCCCAGGGGGGTCATTATGACCCCCCATGTCGGCGATGGCCGCAGATCGCTGGACAATTCAGTCCAGCGATCTGCGGCGGATTCCGGGTCAATCGGGTCTCCAGTGACCCGGTGACCCGGAATTATTGGCTGATCGGGGCCGTCAGAGACGGCCCCGATCAGCCAGAGCCAGCAGGGGTGAGGTGGCACTGGTGCCACCTCACGATCGCCCTGATTCGTCGGCCGGATTACCGGCCGACCAATCAGGGCGCCTGCTGCGAGTGTCACTCCCGCAACCCGCTCCGCCCCTCTTCCGGAGGACGTGAGCGGGTGCGGGACGTGCACCCCGGGTGCTGGGGACCCCGATCCCCGGCGCCCCTGTTGGGATCGGGGCCCCAGGAGCAGCGGCGGCGGCGGAGACGACGAGGGACTGACCTGTGCGGCGAGGATCGTTGGAGGTGAGTGACAGCCTCCTGCTGTTGCTTAGCAACAGCTCCCAGCATGCAACAAGGGCATGCTGGGAGCTGTAGTTATGCAACAGCAGGAGGCAGACCACCACAACTCCCAGCATGCCCTTATGGGCATGCTGGGACTTGTAGTTTTGCAACAGCTGGAGGCACATTCTTTCTATGGAAAAGTGTACCTTCAGCTGTTGTGTAACTACAACTCCCAGCTTGCACAATCAGCTAAAGTGCATGCTGGGAGTTGTAGTGGTGCATCTGGTGGTTGCATAACTACAACTCCCAGCATGCCCGTTGGCTGTCGGTGACTGCTGAGAGTTGTAGTTTTGCAACAGCTGAAGGCACACTGAGTTAAGTAGCAAACCAGTGTGTCTCCAGCTGTTGCATAACTACAATCCCCAGCATCCCCAGCCAAAGTAGTATGCCTCCAGCTGTTGCATAACTACAACACCCAGCATGCCCTTCCGCTGTCCGTACATGCTGGGGGTTGTAGCTTTTGCAACAGCTGAAGGCACACTGGTTGCAAAACACTGAGTTTGTTACCAAACTCGGTGTTTCACAACCAGTGTGCCTCCAGCTGTTGCAAAACTACAACTCCCAGCATGCACTGATAGACCGTACATGCTGGGAGTTGTAGTTTTGCAACAGCTGGATGTTCCCCCCCCCCCCCAATGTGAACGTACAGGGTACACTCACATGGGCGGAGGATTACAGTAAGTATCCGGCTGCAAGTTTGAGGTGCGGCAAAATTTCTGCCGCAGCTCAAACTGCCAGCGAGAAACTACTGTGAACCCCCCCGCCCGTGCGACTGTACCCTAAAAACACTACACTACACTAACACAAAATAAAATAAAAAGTAAAAAAACACTACATATGCACATACCCCTACACAGCCCCCCTCCCCTCCCCAATAAAAATGAAAAACGTCTGGTACGTCACTGTTTCCAAAACGGAGCCTCCAGCGGTTGCAAAACTACAACTCCCAGCATGCACTGATAGACCGTACATGCTGGGAGTTGTAGTTTTGCAACAGCTGGATGTTCCCCCCCCCCCCCCCAATGTGAACGTACAGGGTACACTCACATGGGCGGAGGATTACTGTAAGTATCCGGCTGCAAGTTTGAGCTGCGTCAAATTTTCTGCCGTAGCTCAAACTGCCAGCAAGAAACTACTGTGAACTCCCGCCCGTGCGACTGTACCCTAAAAACACTACACTACACTACACTAACACAAAATAAAATAAAAAGTAAAAAACACTACATATACACATACCCCTACACAGCCCCCCTCCCCAATAAAAATGAAAAACGTCTGGTACGCCACTGTTTCCAAAACGGAGCCTCCAGCTGTTGCAAAACAACTACTCCCAGTATTGCCAGATAGCCGTTGACTGTCCAGGCATGCTGGGAGTTTTACAACAGCTGGAGGCACCCTGTTTTGGAATCACTGGCGTAGAATACCCCTATGTCCACCCCTATGCAAGTCCCTAATTTAGGCCTCAAATGCGCATGGCGCTCTCACTTTGGAGCCCTGTCGTATTTCAAGGCAACAGTTTAGGGCACATATGGGGTATCGCCGTACTCGGGAGAAATTGGGCTTCAAATTTTGGGGGGTATTTTCTGCTATTACCCTTTTAAAAAATGTAAAATTTTTGGGAAAACAAGCATTTTAGGTAAAAAAAATATATATTTTTTTACATATGCAAAAGTCGTGAAACACCTGTAGGGTATTAAGGTTCAAATTACCCCTTGTTACGTTCCCCGAGGGGTCTAGTTTCCAAAATAGTATGCCATGTGTTTTTTTTTTTTTCTGTCCTGGCACCATAGGGGCTTCCTAAATGCGGCATGCCCCCAGAGCAAAATTCACTTTCAAAAAGCCAAATGTGACTCCTTCTCTTCTGAGACCTGTAGTGCGCCAGCAGAGCACTTTTCACACCCATATGGGGTGTTTTCTGAATCGGGAGAAATTGGGCTTCAAATTTTGGGGGGTATTTTCTGCTATTACCCTTTTTAAAATTGTAAAAATTTTGGGAAACCAAGCATTTTAGGTAAAAAAAATATATATTTTTTTACATATGCAAAAGTCGTGAAACACCTGTAGGGCATTAAGGTTCACATTACCCCTTGTTACGTTCCCCGAGGGGTCTAGTTTCCAAAATGGTATGCCATGTGTTTTTTTTTATGCTGTCCTGGCACCATAGGGGCTTCCTAAATGCGGCATGCCCCCAGAGCAAAATTTGCTTTAAAAAAGCCAAATGTTACTCCTTCTCTTCTGAGACCTGTAGTGAGCCAGCAGAGCACTTTTCACCCCCATATGGGGTGTTTTCTGAATCGGGAGAAATTGGGCTTCAAATTTTGGGGGGTATTTTCCGCTATTACCCTTTTTAAAAATGTAAACATTTTGGGAAAACAAGCATTTTAGGTAAAAACATTTTTTTTTTTTTTACATATGCAAAAGTCGTGAAACACCTGTAGGGCATTAAGGTTCACGTTACCCCTTGTTACGTTCCCCGAGGGGTCTAGTTTCCAAAATGGTATGCCATGGGTTTTTTTTTTGCTGTTCTGGCACCATAGGGGCTTCCTAAATGCGGCATGCCCCCAGAGCAAAATTTGCTTTCAAAAAGCCAAATGTGACTCCTTCTCTTCTGAGACCTGTAGTGCACCAGCAGAGCACTTTTCACCCCCATGCGAGGTGTTTTCTGTATCGGGAGAAATTGAGCTTCAAATTTTGGGGGGTATTTTCTGCTATTACCTTTTTTAAAAATGTAAAATTTTTGGGAAACCAAGCATTTTAGGTAAAAAAAATATATATTTTTTTTACATATGCAAAAGTCGTGAATCACCTGTAGGGTATTAAGGTTCACATTACCCCTTGTTACATTCCCTGAGGGGTCTAGTTTCCAAAATGGTATGCCATGTGTTTTTTTTTTGCTGTCCTGGCACCATAGGGGCTTCCTAAATGCGGCATGCCCCCCAAAAACCATTTGTCGCTCCTTCCCTTCTGAGCCCTCTACTGCGCCCGCCGAACAATTAACATAGACATATGAGGTATGTCCTTACTCGAGAGAAATTGGGTTTCAAATACAAGTAAAAATTTTCTCCTTTTTATCCCTTGCAAAAATTAAAAAATTGGGTCTACAAGAACATGCGAGTGTAAAAAATGAAGATTTTTAATTTTCTCCTTCACTTTGCTGCTATTCCTGTGAAACACCTAAAGGGTTAATACACTTACTGAATGTTTTTTTGAATACTTTAGGGGTGTAGTTTTTATAATGGGGTCTTTTATGGGGTATTTCTAATATGAAGACCCTTCAAATCCACTTCAAAACTGAACTGGTCCCTGAAAAATAGTGAGTTTGAAAATTTTGTGAAAAATTTCAAAATTGCTACTGAACTTTGAAGCCCTATGGTGTCTTCCAAAAGTAAAAACTCATAAATGTTATGATGCAAACAGAAAGTAGACATATTGTATATGTGAACCCAAAAAAAATATATTTTGAATATCCATTTTCCTTACAAGCAGAGAGCTTCAAAGTTAGAAAAATGCAAAATTTTCATTTTTTTCATCAAATTTTGGGATTTTTCACCAAGAAAGGATGCAAGTTACCATAAAATTTTACCACTAAGTTAAAGTAGAATATGTCACGAAAAAACAATCTCGGAATCAGAATGATAACTAAAAGTATTCCAGAGTTATTAATGTTTAAAGTGACAGTGGTCAGAATTGCAAAAAACGCTCCGGTCCTTAAGGTATAAAATGGCCTGGTCCTTAAGGGGTTAAAAATCTTAATCCTTCCAATACTTATCAGCTGCTGTAATCTACAGAGGAAGTTATTTTCTTTTTGGATTTCTTTCCAGTCTGACCACAGTGCTCTCTGCTGACACTCTTTTTATTAGAAAAATACAAAACTTATCAAATACAAAACACAAAGCAAGCTTAACCAGCTATAACATAAATAAGAAATACTTTAGAACCAAAAACAAAACCTCAAACAAAACCCTGCCTAACCGGCCAGCCCAGCTTTACTGAGATACTAAAATACTAAGATATTAAAGTATGCCCAAAATATCTAAATCAAACACTCACACGCTTACCGAAAATGAACATAAGAAAAATAAATAAAATAGCACAACTTGGCTTGTCAAAATATAAACATAAAAGTTATCATTACCCGACTATAACTCAAAACCATCCATACTTGGGAACACGCAACAAGAAAACTAAACAGAAACCTCAAAAAAAAAAAAATTATTATGTTTTTTTACTTTTTTTTTTTTTATATATTTTTTTTACTTATTTTTTTACATTATTTATATTTTTTTTAATCTTTTTATATATATACATATATATATATATATATATATATATACATATATATACATACACACACACACATTTTTTTTATAAACAAAAAAAAAAAAAAAAAAAAAAAAAAAATAGCAATAATAATAAGAATAATAATAATCAAAATAATCATATCACACATACATTCACTTACAAAATGTCCAAATTAACTGGATCCTCTATCCGGGACTAATGAAAATACCAAAGAAAACATAAAACAGACCAAATAACTGAAATAAACAAAATAAATCACATATCAACACAACAACTGGTCCCGCTACCATAACGCTATAACATGAAACAATATGAAACAATATAGGTATAACAATATAGATATAACACAATATACGTACAAAATTACTAAATATACTATATAAATAAAATATAATATAAACAAAATATATGCACTACAGAAAACACCTACAAGATCAATAGAAAACCCTAGGAAAAACCCTACACTAAAACTGTACCCTCACCCATACCACCCCTCCTGTACATGGGTCAGAGTCCATACCGTTCTTACAGTTCACAAAGTCCAGTCCTTAACTGACCCATGTCAGGTCCCCCAAAGATGAACACCACCACCCACAAGCACACCCTCCCCACCTAGCACTCCTCCCAACCAACTTATACACAAACTTATACACACTGAACCACAAACCACTTTAGGCCCAAGTTTGGTCGCCTGTAAGCCCTTCATACCATATCAGCTTAAAAACAAAACAAAAAGCTAGCGTGCACATGCATCAGCCCACCACCAGGGAGAAGGATGGCAGACTTGATACATTCAAAATAATTTTACACTCTTTCCCTAACTCCCCCTACAATTCTCCCTAATCCTATCCCTCCATTCAAACTAACCCTGTTCTCATCCTATCTCTATCCCTATAACACTGTCCCTAACCAAAATAAAGGTACTCTACCTAAAAGGTCTAGTACCTAGGGCACATCAAAAGAAAACCCTCTCCATAGGAGAGAAGCCCTACTGGTACCAAGACTGCCATACTCCAAAGACCTGATCTTCCCGAGGTCACCAGTGATGTTCCTACAGACCTCCACCTCGGAGAGGATTTTCTGTTGGGTCGACACTAAACACCGTGCATTCCACGTGTAGTACCTAACCACTAAACTAACTAAGAATAAAGTGCCCCGATCTCGGCCACCCAGGTTCCTGAATGCCCCATAAGCCCACTCCGGATAGGTAAGGCCGGCAAGTTGACTCCAGCCGATGGAAGCGCCCACCCTGTTGTAAACCCCTATATTAAAGGGACAATGAAGCAGGAAATGGTCCATGCTTTCCAGCATGTCCCCGCACTCTTCTCGGGGACATCCCCGGTCATCAGAGTTCCTACACTTCAAATTGTCCCTCACATATAGCTTCCCCTGAAAGCAGCGCCAGGCCAAGTCCCAAAACTTCTGGGGGATCCTTTTCATGTTTAAAAGGTACAACCCCACCCTCAGATCCCGACCTGGGCAGTCCCTGAGCGCCAGAGGCTTCTGGAAGTGGGTCAACAGAACCCGTTTGTCAAGGAACTGCCTTGACTGGGTCCTGATCTCCCACACTCCCAGACCCCACCGACGTATCACCTTCAGAGTCGGGGTAGCGTAAGCCGGAAGATGCCCATGGGGCGTACGGAGGTCCTTCACTTGCCCTCCTGTCTCCCATTCCTGGAAGAAAGGCCGAAACCATTCCCTGCAGGAGAGTACCCACGGAGAAGCCCTCTCTGACCAGAGGTTTGCAATGTTGGCTTTCAAGAAGGTGTTGGTTAAGAACACCACAGGGTTTACCATAGATAAACCCCCTAGTCTCCTCGTGCGGTACGTAACCTCCCTCTTGACTAGGTTCATCCTGTTTCCCCATAACAGTTGGAAAAACAGGCTGTAGATCCTAGTGTGGTAAGCCTCTGGCAAGATACATACGCTGCCCAGATAGATAAACAAGGGGAGCAGGTACGATTTGATCAGGTGTACCCTTTCCCTGAGGGTCATAGACCAACTCTTCCATTGGTCCACCTTCTGAGCGGCATCCTGGAGCTTACCATCCCAGTTTTTGGTGGGATAATCATCCTTGCCGAATATGATGCCCAAAACTTTTGCTGACTCTTGGGGCCCTGGAAGGGTGTCCGGGAGATCAAACGTGGGATCTCCCCCTCCCAGCCAGAGACTCTCACACTTATCCCGGTTGATCTTAGACCCGGATGCCTCCGAGTAGCGGTCCACTTCCGACATCACCACATTGACCCCCTCTCGCGAGGACACGAAAATGGTGACATCGTCAGCGTACGCCACCACTCTCTGGGCGACATCCAGCTCCGCCAGACTCATCCCGACTCCCGCCAACGGCCCACAATCTACCCTCCGGACGAAGGGATCGATTGCGAACACGTATAACAGCGGGCTCAAAGGACAACCCTGACGGACTCCGGACCGCACCTCAAAAGAGCGGCCAGACCAACCGTTCACCAGTGGAAAACTCTCTGCCCCTGCATACAAGATCTTAAGCCAATTAACAAAAGGACTCGGTAAGCCATATCTCAGGAGGACGGACCAGAGGTACTCGTGGTTCACCCGATCAAACGCTTTGGCCTGATCCAGGGACAGCAAGTACCCCTTCCAGAAACCCGCACTACTCCGCTCCACTGCCTCCCTGACACTAAGGACCGCACTTAAGGTGCTTCGGCCTGGAACAGAGCAGTGCTGGGCCCGCGAAAGGAGCCGGGGTGCAAACTTCACCAGCCGATTAAACAGTATCTTAGCCAGAAGCTTCCTGTCCGTATTGAGAAGAGCTATGGGCCTCCAATTCTCAATACGGCTGGGATCTTTACCCTTTGACAAAAGAATCAGGGCTGACCTCCTCAATGACTTCGGCAGAGTGCCCGAGGAGAGACACTCATTGAATACCTCAGTCAAGAGGGGAGCTAAAGACTCCTTAAAGGTCCTGTACCACTCGGATGTTAAGCCATCCGGACCTGGTGACTTCTTAGGGGCAAGCCCCTCGATCGCCAGTCTCACTTCCTCTTCCCTGATTTCTTCTGCCAAAACATCAAGAGAGGGGTCTACCCCTGGCTCAGGAATGGTTTCAGTCAGGAAAACCGACATCTTGTCTCGATCTAGATCCTTCCTCCCCAAGAGGTGCGAGTAGAAGGATCTGACGACCTCCAAGATCCCTGATCTGGACCGATTCAGAGATCCTGTACTATCAATCAGTCCTGAAATGACTTTACTACTCACTGACATCTTACAGTTTCTGTAAGGGTCGGGCGAGCGGTACCTCCCGTAATCCCTCTCAAAAACCAAAGATGCGTGCCTATCATACTGACACCCCATCAGCAAGGATTTCACTCTGGAGATATCCTCTCGGCTACCTCCAGTCGAGACGAGAAGCTCGAGTTTCCTCCTCAGTCCCTGATACAGGCGATACCTGTTCAGGGACCTGAGGCTCGAGAGCTGGTGGAAGAACCCCGCAACCCGCTTCTTGAATATCTCCCACCACTCTGACTTACTACTACATAGGCCCAGTAAAGGTACCTGACTCTGAAGAAAATCCTCAAAGGACTGTCTTACCTCCACTTCCTCCAGGAGGGACGAATTCAGCTTCCAATAACCTTTACCCATCCGGGGGGTCTCTGAAACATTCAGGGAAAACAAAATCATACAGTGATCGGAGAACTCCACCTCAACCACGGACACTGCGGAAGAGACGGCTTCCTCCTTTAAATAAAACCTATCTATTCTAGACCTGCGACTACCTTGATGATAGGTGAAACCCGCGTGGCCCGAGGGGTTCCGGATGTGGGCATCCTCTAGGTGACCTTCTCTAGCTATGCTAATCAGTGCCACACTATCACAAGTCAGCGGACCATTGGAGCCTCTCCTATCTTGGGACCTCGTGACATTATTGAAGTCCCCTCCAAAGATCACCTGCCGACTCGTAAAAAGAAAGGGCTTAATCCTCATAAAGAGATCTTTACGGCCCCGCTTAGTTTGCGGGGCATAGATGTTAATGAGCCGGAGCTCCTGCCCCTTCATGAGGACATCTAGGATCAGGCACCTCCCCATTTCTAATTCAATAACCCGTCGGCATTCAACAGGAGCGGTAAAAAGGACCGCCACCCCACTATACGGCTCAGCCGCAAGAGACCAGTGGGAGGGACCGCGCCTCCACTCTCTCCTGGCTTTTACCAGGGAGGCTAGATCTGACAACCTGGTCTCCTGTAAAAAGAAAATGTCGGCTTCAACGCGTCCGAGAAAATCAAAGGCTGCAAATCTAGCCGTATCAGATTTTATGCTGGCACAATTAATAGATGCCAGCGTCAATGGGGTGAGTGCCGCCATACAGGGTGATTGAGTTAGACGGCCTTCTATCCCTTACACCTTCTTCCTCTCCTTTCCCCCACCCCCATCTGAGTCAGAGGAAGACCCCTTACCCCTTTTAAGGCTGTGGGATAAATCCATCCCAGGATCTTTACCTTTGGAATCCAGAGTTGCCTTTCCCCTTGAGGAACCCACCTCAGGGGTGGAAGGCTCGGCGCTCCCTTGAGGCTGCACCACTTCCCGCCCCTCTTCCTCCCCCTCAAGAGGAGGAGGCGAGATAGTATCCCCGAGGGCCTCATACCGATTCGAGAGGACGATCAGAGGGTCGGAGACTGGGATGTTCCTTTTCAGGTCTGGGGCTGTAACAGAAGAGAGGAACAGAACCTCCTTACTTTTTCCCCTTTTCCTCCTCCTCTTCTTTTTACGGTCACCATTTAGTTTCTGCCCTCCCTCCTCCTCCTCATCCACTGTTTCGTATTGGGAAGAACTGGAGGAGAGGGCAATCTCACCCTCCTCTCTGCGAATTCTCCCGACCTCCTCATCCAACTCAGTCTCACCCAAAACCTCAGATTGCTGACCAACTGAGCCCGTGCCTGGAGAGGGACCCAGAGCTACCCCTGGCACCTGGGAAATCTCCTGGACCCTCTCCAACCTGCGCTTCTCCTCTCGCCTCAGCTTAGAGGGGGTCTTGTGCTTCTCCCTCACTGGTTTTGGTGCCCCTTCTCCATGGCTGGTCCCCTCCCCCACTGAGGCAACCGACAGGCTCTCCCCAGCAGGAGTGGTCGCAGCATAGGAAAAGGAGCGCGGACACCGGCTGAAAGGGTGACCTAAGTCACCACACAAGTTACACCTAATCTGCCCACAGGTGGCTGCCAGGTGACCCACCCCACAGCAGAGGGCGCATATCTGCTGAGTGCAGTTTGCACTAAAATGGTTGGGGTCACCACACCTGTGACACAGCTTCGGCTGCCCTTGGTAGAAGACCTGAATCCTGTCGCGTCCAAGGAAGGTGGCCGAAGGGATGTGGGTGACTGTGTTCCCTGAACGCCTGAGACGGACGGAAAACGTCCAGGCCCCAGACCAGATCCCGTGTTCATCAAAATTCTTTCGGGGGACGTCCGTCACCTCCCCGTACCTGCCCAGCCAGGTCATGATATCGTAGCATGAAAGTGACTCATTACGGGTTAATACGGTCACCTTCTTCAGCATGCTTTGGCGGGATACCGCTTTTACAGCAAAATCACGCCATCCGGGCTCGTTCTTCATCAGCTCATAATTAGACCAGAAAAGATCAAGTCCCTCTGGCCTAACAAAGCTGACGTCAAACTCGGAGGAGCCGAAGGGGTGAATCAGGGCAAAGATGTCCCTAGCCCTGAAACCCATCTGGAGCAGAAGCTCCACCACCTTGCCCCTTTGTGGGCACGCATCATTGCCAGTCCACACCAAACGGGCCACATTCCTGCGGCCAGCCTCCTGCCCGGGTGTATGGAGGGACCATACGATCTCCCCATCTTTTTCTCGGAACGCTCCAAGACCATGTCTCTCCACCCAAAAAGACAGGTCCACCTCCTTTCCCTCTACCTGGAGCGTCCTCTCTCCTCTCCTAAGTGCCTCCAGGAGGCGCCGCTGCAAGTGACCATTTCCAGATTCCAAAGGTAAAGAACTCCCTGAACCTCCCGAACCCCCAGCCGCCACACTTGCATAACTCCTGGCGACTGGGGGGGGCAGCCGGACCAGACCCCGACACACCAGAGCCACCAGCACTAACATCACAATCATTCCTCCCATCCATGACACTCCTCCTATTCATACCACTACCATTCCTCTCATCCACAGCACTACCACTCCTCCCATTCACAGCACTACCACTCCTCTCATCCACAGAACTTCCACTCCTCCCATTCACAGCACTACCACTCCTCTCATTCACACCACTACTCCTCTCATCCACAGCACTTCCACTCCTCCCATTCACAGCACTACCACTCCTCTCATTCACACCACTACTCCTCTCATCCACAGCACTTCCACTCCTCCCATTCACAGCACTACCTCTCCTCCCATTCACACCACTACTCCTCTCATCCACAGAACTTCCACTCCTCCCATTCACAGTACTACCACTCCTCTCATTCACACCACTACTCCTCTCATCCACAGCACTTCCACTCCTCCCATTCACAGCACTACCACTCCTCCCATTCACACCACTACTCCTCTCATCCACAGAACTTCCACTCCTCCCATTCACAGTACTACCACTCCTCTCATCCACACAGGTATTACTAAACCCTTTCAGTGCAGTAACTTTTTCACTCTTACTTTTGGCTGAGCTGGCCGGGATAGACTGTAATGTTGCTGGTGCCGATGTCACTAACTCTGCCTCTGGCATCACATCTCTGCCGCTGATGTCACTAGTTCCATCTCCTGACGTCACTTCCATGAGCAGGGCCGCCCCTCCTCCTTCACCATGTGACGTGTAGGAAATCCCCTCCCTCACAGGGGAAGTTTCCATTATGTCAGCACTTGCACTGAACGACCGCATGGACTGTCCAGCTGATGCCCGGACACTCCCCCCCCTCACAGGGGAGTGCCCTGCAGCACCAGCAATGCCCAGGGGACCGCCCCCCACTTCAAGCCTGTCCTGCCCTTCCCTACCGACAGGACAGGAGGGCTTCTCAGCATCTCCCTCCGCCATCTTGGATTTCACACTGTACCCCCCGTGCTGGCCCCGCTCCACCTCAGAAGTGGGGTCTTGCAGAGTGGGGGGCCCAGCAGCCTGTACCGACTTCTCAGCCGGCCCAGACTGCTGGAAAGGACTAAATACAAAACGGGTGACTTCTCCCACTTTCCTCTTCTTTTTGCTCCTCTGCCCTTTCTTCTTCCCTCCTTCAGGGCCCAGATCATCACCAAAAGAAAAGTTCTGGAAATGAGTGGGGGATTCCTGCAGGATGATGGCCCGGAGCACCCCGCCATCACTGTCCTCCTCGCTCTCATCAGCAGATGACACAGGTAAGGCCACCATTTGAGCAGCAGCAAGGTGGTCTTCACTGAGGGGGGGGCTAGGGGTGACACAGACAGCAGGGGCCCCACCATCCAGCACCACACTCTCCACCCTCCCCTCAGCCTCTCCGACAATCTCTGACTGTTCCTCCTCCTCCTCCTCACCGCCACTACTCTCCCCATCATCCACCACCTCCTTACCTGGGGATTTCATGGCGGTGAATCTGTCCTTGTTTAGCAATTTTTCACGGAAAAGTCCACTGCCTTCCAAAAGGACCTTTCTCCTTTCTTCCAACGCCTTAATCTCTGTTTTCCGGGCTTGTATTCTCACCCTCAGCTCGGGTCGTTTTTTCTTGGGACCCCTGTCAGCCAGGTTTTGGGCCAGGCGCAAATCCTCCCTGGCTGCCTTTAGTTCTTTCCCACAGCGGTCGTACTCTGTAAACCGAGCCGTCATCCTGGAGCAATATATTTCCGTGGACTCTTTCGGGTCTCGGTTGCCCCACATCTCAACATTCTGCAGGCTTTTCTTGGCCTTCCTGCCACTAGTGGCCTTTCCACTACTCGCCGTTGCCTGGGGAGCAGGGACCACATTACTGCGGTCCCTGCTAGATTTTCTCACACAGGCCGGAAGACTGGCTGTAGTTGGCTTCTCTCCACCCCCCGCCAGCCTGGAACGGGAAGTGGAGCCCCGAGATTCCCGGGGCTCCATGCAGGGAGGCTCTCCCCAGGAGTCTGCCACCCTCCTGGGAAAAGCTGTTAGAACACCTGCCTCTGTAGTCTGCTTGGAAGTCCTGGAGAGCTCAAACAGGGACACACCCGCACGCTTCTCACACTGAACTGGTGTGTTTCACAGGAAGTGCTCTCTGCTGACACCTCTGTCCATGTCAGGAACTGTCCGGAGTAGGAGAAGTTTACTATGGAGATTTGCTCCTACTCACAGAGAGCACTGTAGTCAGACCGAAAAGAACTATACAACTTCCTCTATAGCATACGGCAGCTGATAAGTACTGTAAGGATTAAGATTTTTAAGAAGTAATTTACAAATCTGTTTAACTTTCTGGCACCAGTTGATTTAAAAAAAAAAAAAATAAAATAAAATGTTTTCCCCCGGAGTACCCCTTTTACGTAACACCTGTAAATTCTGCACTACGAATATCAGCAGCCACTGAAGAGAGAGGTCATCCAACAACTGAAGTCCCAAAAAAATCTGCCACTAAATCCCTCAAGCAACCGTTCAGCCCCAGTCCAGAACCATCTGACCGGACCACAGGGACCAGTGTGGAGGAGAACAGAATGCCCTGGAAGGGAAAGCATTGGACTGTAGGGGCACATGACAGGGGGATTAGGCAGCGAGGAAAGGGTTAATGGGTTAGAGCGGGAGGTTCAAGGAGGAAAGGGAGGAGCTATGTACCGGGGTCATAAGTAGGTAGGCAGGTAGTTAGGGCCAGTCGGGACACGAGGAGGAACGTGAGAAGAGCTCCCTACCTGATGGAGGACATGGACGCGATCTTGAGGCGAGTGAGGGAGGAGGCGCTGCTCCGTGGGCCCCAGTGGTTCGCGGAGCAGTTTCCGGGATTCGCGGCGCAGTCGGTGGGGGAGATCGGGCCCTGGTCCAGCAGCCGGCGCTCTCGCCCTCCGGAGCGCATTTCACCTGCGGCCTCTCCCTCTGCTAGACGCCGGCGGGTGAGCCCTTCGGCCGTTGCCGCTGGCCTGAGGTCCGTGGCGGCCAGCGGTGTGCTGTCGGGGGGGAACGCCTGCCGGTTCGGATGCTGCGCTAGTGGGGACCGCGGGGCGTGCGGGCGGCGCGCCTCGCTCACTGCAACGGGAGCGTGGTGCGGCGGCCTGCTCCATGGGAGTGACGGTGATGGGGGAGCAGGCCAGGGGGAGGAGGACGACACGTGCCCCAGCTGACCCCGCCCCCCAGTCGGGGGGGCGGGCTCCTGCGGGCCTGGCAGTCACCCAGGCCTTGATTCATGCTGCACCTGCGGCCTCCTCCTCTAGAGGGGGCAGGCGGCATACTAGATTGTCGCAGGCTGCTGCTGCTGCAGGGGGAGCTGCAGTGTACGGGGGGAATGAAATTAGCCCCGCCTCTAGCGATGCCAGCGGTGATGAGCTGCTGCTGGCTGATGGTCCTGCTGTTGCCCTGGACCCGTTGGCCAATCCCTTGCTTCCCCTCGGGGTCGCAGGCACGGAGGTTAGCGGGGGCCGGAGTTCTTCGGCACATCGCAGACCGGGTTGACAGGTTGCTGGGCGGGGCTGGAGAGGACCCAGCAGTCATGGTACATATTGGCACCAATGACAAAGTAAGAGGTAGGTGGAGTGTCCTTAAAAATGATTCCAAGGACTTAGGTGGCAAGCTTAAGGCAAGGACCTCCAAGGTAGTGTTTTCTGAAATACTACCAGTACCACGAGCCGCACCAGAGAGGCAGCGGGAGATCAGGGAGGTAAACAAGTGGCTCAGAAGCTGGTGTAGGAAGGAAGGGTTTGGGTTCATGGAGAACTGGGCTGACTTCGCTGTCGGTTACCGGCTCTACCGTAGGGACGGGCTGCACCTCAATGGGGAGGGTGCAGCTTTGATTGGGGAGAAGATGGCTAGAAGGGTGGAGGAGTGTTTAAACTAGGGACTTGGGGGGAGGGAACCTACAGCAAAGAGGGGGAAGATAGTGTAGATAGAGAGGTGGGAATTATAAATGTACCTGGGGGTGGAGCGGAGGGAGGGGTTAGAATAGTTAATAGGAATAGGCTTCATAGGAAAATAAAACTTACACTCTTGAATCCCATTAACCCCAATAACATAAAGGATGGAAATGTAAAGTGTATGTTCACAAATGCCAGAAGCCTAGCAAATAAAATGGGGGAGCTTGAGGCCTTGATACTGGAGGAACATATTGATATAGTTGGGGTCTCTGAGACATGGCTGGACTCCTCGCATGACTGGGCTGTCAATCTGCAGGGGTTTACATTGTTTCGCAAGGATAGAATGAACAGAAAAGGTGGTGGAGTCTGTCTGTATGTAAGAAGTGGTATGAAAGTCAGTGTGAACGATGCCATAGTGTGTGATGATTCTGAGGAGGTGGAATCACTGTGGGTACAAAAGGAGGGAAATACTGAAAAAATAATATTTGGTGTAATCTACAGACCCCCTAATATCACTGAAGAGATAGAAGGTCGGCTGCATAAACAAATAGAGAGGGCCGCCCAGGCAGGTACAGGGGTAATAATGGGAGATTTTAACTATCCAGATATAGATTGGGGTCCGGGGTTGGCTAAAACTACAAAGGGGCGACAATTCCTAAATTTATTGCAGGATAATTTTATGGGCCAGTTTGTGGAGGACCCAACAAGAAGTGATGCCTTGTTGAATCTGATCATTTCCAACAAAGCAGAGCTGGTTGGTAATGTAACTGTGCGGGAAAACCTTGGTAATAGCGACCACAATATAGTTACTTTTGACTTAAAATGGAGAAAACAAAGACAGGCGGGGAAGGCAAAAACATATAACTTTAAAAAGGCAAACTTCCCTGGGCTGAGGGCTGCACTACAGGACATAGACTGGGGGGAGGTGTTCTCAAATACTGATACAGAAGGTAAATGGGACATCTTTAAATCAACTCTAAATAACTATACAGCTAAATATATACCAAAGGGGAACAAATATAAACGATTAAAACTAAATCCTACATGGCTGACAAATGATGTTAAAAGAGCAATAAACAACAAAAAAATAGCCTTCAAAAAATTCAAATCTGATGGGTCAGCTATAACATTTAAACAGTACAAGGAGCTTAATAAAATCTGTAAAAATGTAATAAAAACAGCAAAAATTCAAAACGAGAGACAGGTGGCCAAAGAAAGCAAAACTAATCCTAAATATTTTTTTAGATATATAAATACAAAAAAATCAAGGACATAGTATGTAGGACCCCTTAATAATGATAATGGGGAGGTTGTCACGGGCGATCAAGAGAAAGCGGAGCTACTGAATGGGTTCTTTAGTTCTGTATACACTATGGAAAAAGGAGCTGACATTGGCCAGGTCAGTGCTGGTAACACATCATGTAATGTACTGAACTGGCTTAATGTAGAGATGGTACAAGGTAAGTTAAGTAATATAAATGTAAGCAAATCTCCAGGGCCAGATGGATTGCACCCAAGAGTTCTTAGAGAGGTAAGTTCAGTAATATCTGTACCCCTGTTCATGATATTTAGAGAATCTCTGGTGTCTGGTATTGTGCCAAGGGACTGGCGCAAGGCGAATGTGGTGCCAATCTTCAAAAAGGGCTCTAGGTCTTCCCCAGGAAACTATAGACCGGTAAGTTTAACGTACATTGTGGGTAAATTGTTTGAAGGACTTATTTTTTTTTTTTTTCAACTGTAATTTTTATTAAAGATTTTCACAAAAGAAAACAGGAGTCCGCTAAGACTTAGGCAAATCAGAGTCCGGGGCGCAGCCCAGCACAATCACAATAGGGGTAAGTAACAATCCAATATAGAGAGCAGGACAAATAAAACAGTTGTACATCGGGACAATTAGCCCCGACTGCAGACAAACCATCAACCCAGCAAATATACAGAAGATAAGAAGCCATATAGTGAATTACTCAAAGGAGAGAACTGAAAAATTCTCCAACATGAAGGACCGAGAGAGAAGACAAACAGAAGACAGAAGGAGACAAAGACACCGAAGCACAAACACATTAGGGGAGAAGGAAGGAAGGGAGGGAAGGGGGGGGGGGATAGGGAGAGTTTTCGGTAGCGCCTTAAGGAGGTTGCCTGTCAGAGAAACGATCCCACGGCTCCCAAACTGAAAGGAAGGTGGGGATAGTATTATTCAGAGAGGCTGTGAGGTATTCTAGAGAGCGTATTTCACTAATACGGGAGAGTAGGTCTGACTCAGAGGGAGGAAGAGTCCTCTTCCAGCATTTAGCAACTAAGGTCTTAGCCGCCAAAAAAATGTGCATAGCCAGTTTAAACAACCTCTTGGGTAGAGCCGAGTGCGAGAGGTGCAAAAGATAGACCTGAGGGTTAGGAGGGACCGATACTCCAAAAACATCCGAAAGTAAGCGACTCACTAACTCCCAATATCCCGTGATGAGCGGGCAAGACCAAAAAATATGAAACAACGTACCCAAACCCACCCCACATTGCCAGCACTGGGGGGGGACACTGGTATTCAGTCTATTCAATAACTCCGGGGTATGGTACCAACCCAAAATCAGTTTGTATTGAGTCTCCTTGTAAGCAGTACAGCCCTCTCCCATATTATTTTCCACTGAGGAAGGGTAATAGACATATTAAGCGCTTCCTCCCAACGAGACATATACCGGTGGGATACCTGGACATCCCCCATATGCCGGGTAAGCAATGAGTAAATATCGGAGAGAAGACCCCTCACCTGAGGTCCACCACGACACAGCCTTTCAAAGCCTGTAGGCAAGGACACCACAAGGGAACCGAGCGTGGAGGACATAAAATGCTGTAGCTGTAAATAATGAAAATGCTCAGACGAGGGGAGATCCCAACGAGACTGCAACTGAGAAAAATGCAAGAGAGTTCGCGACAAGGGATCAACCACATCTGCCCAGCAAAAAAGGCCTCTAGACCCCCACTCCCCCACCATAAGAGAAGTCCGTCCGGGGGGAAAACTAGGATGATAAAGGAAAGATCGAAGAGGGGAGGAGGGAGACAGTAGTTTAAATTTGACAGAGCAGTAACCCCACACATATCTGGAAAGTGCCATAGGGCCCAGGAGAGGGGAGAGAGAAGGAGCAGAGGCAGGAAGAGTCCAAAGGAGAGCGTTAGGGTGGACAGGCGCTAACCATAGCTTCTCTAGCTCCATCCAACGGCTATAGGCATGATAGGTAGACCACGCCGCTAGATGGCGCAAGTGGGAAGCCCAATAGTACTTTACCACATCCGGGACCGCCAAGCCACCAAACGCCCTCCCGGCCATCATCACGGACATCGGGAGCCGATGTCTTTTTCCATCCCAAATAAATCGAAAAATAGCCGCCTGTAGAGAGCGCAGGGCTGACAGTGGGACCCGAACCGGCAGGGTCTCAAAAAAGTAAAGAAGCTTCGGGAGAATAGTCATTTTCACCGCAGCAATGCGACCAAAAAAAGAGATGTATTGCGAGCGCCATTTTTCCATAAGAGCACGGAGCTCCCGAAAGAGGGGAAGATAGTTGGTGGAATAAAGTGAGGAATAGTTAGAAGAGATCCAGACCCCCAAGTACTTAATAGCAGAGGGAGACCACCGGAAAGAATAGTCAGAGCGTAGAAGAGCAGAAAACGAAGAAGGGAGATTGAGAGGAAGGGCCTCCGACTTAGCAAGGTTAACCTTATAGCCGGAAACCACCCCATAGTCATGCAAAACCTTGTAAAGAGAAGGAAGAGACAGTAGAGGGCGAGAAAGTGTAAGAAGAACATCGTCAGCAAACAGACAAACCTTGAATTCCCTATCATGTAAGAAAATACCAGTAATGTCCGGATCACCTCTGATCATAGCGGCTAAGGGTTCAATACATAGCGCAAAGATCAGGGGGGATAACGGGCAACCCTGACGAGTTCCATTAAATAAAGAAAAAATAGGAGACGGCGAGTGAGGAAGCTTGAGTGAGGCTGTAGGGGAGGAATAGAGACCCCGCAGTGCAGTCAAAAACTTCCCCGAAATCCCAAATTTTTGTAAAGTAGCAAAAAGAAACGGCCACCCCAGCCTATCGAAAGCTTTTTCAGCATCTAAACTAAGAATTAAGGCCTGCTCAGATCTCCGATTGATCAAATCAATCAGGTCCACCACCCTCCTTGTGTTGTCTCCACCTTGGCGACAAGGGATAAATCCAACCTGGTCTTTATGAATGAGAGCCGGGAGGAAGGAGCAAAGTCTAACAGCCAATACCTTAGAAAAAAGCTTAAGGTCAGAGTTAAGGAGGGCAATGGGCCGATAGCTGGAGCAATCGTGAGGATCTTTGCCGGGCTTGGGTATAAGGGTGATAAGGGAGTGTAAGAAAGACTGCGGAATCGCCTCCCCGTCCAGAAAGGAATTGAAGAGAGAAATGAGTTTAGGCACCAGCAGAGTGGAGAATGTCTTATAATACAGATATGGGAAACCATCCGGCCCAGGAGAGCGACCAGTCGGGAGAGATTTAAGGACCTCCAAGACCTCCTCTCCCGTAATAGGGGCATTTAGAACATCCCGGTCGGCACCTGAAAGAGAAGGCAATCCACACCGAGAGAGATAGGTGTCTAAGGTGGCTGCCCTCTCCCCCGGGTCGGACGGCAACTGGGAAGGAAGTGAGTAAAGACCAGTGTAATAGTCAACAAAAAGACGGGAGATATCAGCAGGGTGGTAATGGAGAACCCCATTAGGGTCCTTCAAAGCAGAGGGGGATTGAGCAGCAGCCCGGTCACGTAAACGCCTCGCCAGCATTGTGTGAGCCTTATTGCCTTTCTCGTAGAAGCGTTGCTTGGCATAGAGCAATTGCCTCTCAACTCTATGTAGAGCCAGGTCGCCCAATCGCGCCCGGGCCGCAACCAAGCCCCTCAGTGTTGAAACAGAAGGAGAAGACAGCAAGCAAGCTTCCAGACGAGCAATCTCCAATCGAAGTTCCCGAGAGCGACTCAGAGCATTACGCTTAAGACCAGCGCCCAAAGCAATGCAATGGCCGCGGATCACAGACTTGTGAACTTCCCAAAGGATAGCCTGCGAGGACACTGAGCCTTCATTAGTGGCAAAGTAGTCAGTAATACACCGCTGAATCGACTCTCGGGAAGGTAACGTTTTAAGGAGGGAGTCATTCAATCTCCAATGACAAGATCTCAGAGAGGAAGGGGAAGAGGAGAAAGAGAGGAGAACTGGACAGTGGTCAGACCAAGAAATAGGATCCAGAGAGGTATCAGAGAGCATGCGCACCATCGGAAGATTCCCAAAAAAAAAGTCAATACGCGTATGCAACTTGTGTGGGTGCGAATAAAAACTAAAAGAGCGCTCCGTCGGGTGGCCAATCCTCCACAAATCGTAGAGCGAGGAGTTACGGATGAGACGCCGAAAAATTGAGGCAAGACGCAGCTGCGCAGGCACAGGGGGAGCGCCGGTGACTGAATGGCGGTCCAAGGAGGGGGAAAAGATGAGGTTAAAATCTCCACCCACTAACCATGCTGACGGGGGATACCTCTGGAGTTTAGTAAGGACCCTACGCAGAAAAGGAACTTGCGAAGTGTTAGGAGCATAGACATTACAAAGCAAAAGGGAGACCCCGCCCAGGGAACCCTCCAGTATGACATACCTCCCCTTAGGATCAAGAAGAGAGGAAGAGACTTGTAATGGGCAGGACCTAGACACCAAAATAGCTACCCCCGCCCTCTTCCTATCCATGGTAGCCGAGTAACGTTTGAAGGACTTATAAGGGATTACATACAGGAATACATAGGGGATAATAGTATTATAAGTGATAGCCAGCATGGGTTTACTAAGGATAGAAGTTGTCAAACCAATCTAATTTGCTTTTATGAAGAGGTGAGTAGAAGCCTTGACAGAGGAATGGCTGTGGATATAGTGTTTCTGGATTTTGCTAAAGCATTTGATACTGTCCCTCATAGACGTCTGACAGGTAAGTTAAGGTCTTTGGGTTTGGAAATTTTAGTTTGTAACTGGATTGAACACTGGCTCATGGATCGTACCCAGAGAGTGGCGGTCAATAATTCGTACTCTGATTGGTTCACGGTTATTAGTGGTGTACCCCAAGGTTCAGTACTGGGACCGCTGTTGTTTAATTTATTTATCAATGATATAGAGGATGGTATTAACAGCTCTGTTTCTATCTTTGCAGATGACACCAAGCTTTGTAGCACGGTACAGTCTATAGAGGATGTGCATAAGTTACAAGATGACTTGGATAGACTAAGTGTCTGGGCATCCACTTGGCAAATGAGGTTCAATGTGGATAAATGTAAAGTTATGCATCTGGGTACTAATAACCTGCATGCGTCATATGTCTTAGGGGGGGATTAAACTGGCAGAGTCACTGGTAGAGAAGGATCTGGGTGTACTTGTAGATCACAGACTACAGAATAGCATGCAATGTCAGGCTGCTGCTTCCAAAGCCAGCAGGATATTGTCATGTATCAAAAGAGGCATGGACTCAAGGGACAGGGACATAATACTCCCCCTTTATAAAGCATTGGTACGGCCTCACCTGGAGTATGCTGTTCAGTTTTGGTCGCCTGTACATAAAAGGGACACTGCGGAGCTGGAAAGGGTGCAGAGACGCGCAAATAAACTAATATGGGGCATAGAACATCTTAGCTATGAGGAGCGATTAAAGGAGTTACAATTGTTTAGTCTTGAGAAGAGACGTTTAAGGGGGGATATGATAAACGTATATAAGAATATTAATGGCCCATACAAAAAATATGGAGAAAAACTGTTCCAGGTTAAACCCCCCCAAAGGACGAGGGGGCACTCCCTCCGTCTGGAGAAGAAAAACTTTAGTCTCAAGGGGCGACACGCCTTCTTTACCATGAGAACTGTGAACTTATGGAACAGTCTACCTCAGGAACTGGTCACAGCAGGAAAAATTAACAGCTTTAAAACAGGATTAGATACATTCCTGGAACAAAATAACATTAATGCTTATGAAGAAATATAAAATCCCATCCCTTCCCCAATATCGCGCCACACCCCTACCCCTTAATTCCCTGGTTGAACTTGATGGACATATGTCTTTTTTCGAACGTACTAACTATGTTACTATGTTACTATGATGCCGCTGTTGGGGGTGATTTGACTGGTGTTGCTGCATTCCGCATGGAGGGGGTTCTTCGGGTCCAGCCTCCTGTCGTCGATGGTAGCCGAGTCCGTGATGTCCGAAGCCGTCCCGCAGCTGGAGTTACGGCCGCTGGTCCAGAGCCGGTAAGGTCGGGTGAGTACACCACTGTCTCCACTGCTGCGGGTTCAGGGGGGGTGGGGGGGTTGGAGGGTTTGCAATATTTCGTAGATGGGTTGCAAGCGTTGCTGCGCAGTAGCGGGTTGTCTGCGGGTGGGTCGCCGGTACCTGTGTGGGGCGCAGCGACTTTGTCCAAGGGGCTGGTGGATATAGTCGGGGTCCTGGGGTTGCTCGGGCGAGCTCACCCCCGGTGGTGGGGGCGTCGGGATCCGGTGGGGGGGTTCGTTTGGCTGCTTCTGCTCGGGGGGAGGTGTACGTGTGTTTCGAGGGCCCCTTGGGCGCGCACCTTAAGGCTGAGGTGCGGGAAAGGATTTGGAAGCGGGAGTGTGTGGATATTTTTTCGCTACTCCTGCTTGAAAAATTTAATCTGGACAGGGTTAGGCCGGATGAGTCGAAGCGTATGGAGAAGGTTGAGGAGGAGGAGGAGCGCCGGCGGTATCGGCTGATACCGCGGACCTTCTCCAACTGGCTTCAGGCGTTCGCTATTTTGGGCAGCGTTGTGGGAGAAAAGTCGCCGGAGCATTGCTCTGGTCTCTTTTGTTATTTGGACGCTGTTGGGGAGGCGTATTGGGTGTATGGGGGTTCGGCGTGGCTTTGGTACGATGAACAGTTTAGGCAGCGGATGGCGGTGCGCCATGATTTGAGGTGGGACCATAAGGACATAGGGCTGTGGATGCGGCTTATGGCGGCTCCACGCAGTGGGGGTGGCCTGCAGTCCTTTCGGGACAGCGCCGGAGGTGCAGGGCCGGGGTCAGGGTGTTTGCTGGCAATTCAATAAAGGGAATTGCAAGTTCGGAGCAGAGTGCCGTTTTAAGCACGAATGCTCCGGGTGCGGAGTGGGTGGCCACGGGCTGTCGCGCTGTTTCCGGCGAGGTAAAGGCAAATTGGGGGAGGTTGATGCGAAGAGGGGCGACCCCGGTGCAGGTGGCAAGGATGGAGCCTTTCCTCGCCAAGTACCCAAATAGGGCGGCGGCGGAATTTTTGAGGGCGGGGTTTACGGACGGATTCCGTATCACCTTTGAGGGGGTTCTGGATGGGAATGGGGAGGTTAGGAATTTGGTCTCGGCTCTTGTCCGGCCAGATTTGGTGGAGGAGAAACTGATGAAAGAGGTGTCTTTGGGTCGGATGGCTGGTCCTTTTGACTCGCCTCCGTTGGTGGGCCTAATAAGTTCCGCCTGTTTCACCACCTTTCACATCCTTCTGGAGGGTCGGTGAATGACGGCATTGACCCAGCTATCTGTGCTGTGACTTATACTTCTTTTGATGCGGCATTGGCGTGGGTCCGGAGGTACGGCCAGGGGGCCTTGTTGGCCAAGACGGACATTGAGGCCGCTTTTCGTCTGTTGCCGGTACACCCGGACAGTTTTGCGTTATTGGGGTGCTGTTTGGGAGGGCGTTTTTTTGTAGACATGTGTTTGCCCATGGGCTGCTCAGTTTCATGTGCGTTTTTTGAGCAGTTTAGCTCCTTTTTGGAGTGGGTGGTGCGGGTAGAGTCGGGTTTGGATTCGGTTTTGCACTACCTTGATGACTTCCTGATTTTGGGCCCGGCGGGGTCTAGGGTGTGTGCTATTTTACTACAGGAAATGGAGAGGGTGTCGGGCTGGTTTGGCGTTCCGTTGGCGCCTGACAAGACTGAGGGCCCGTCTACGTCGGTGAAGTTTTTGGGCATAGTGATCGACACTGTGGCCATGGAGTGCCGGCTGCCAGAAGATAAGCTGGGCGATCTGAGGGAGGAGGTGGCGAGGGCGTGTCGGGTTCGGAAGCTGCAGCTGCGGGAGGTCCAGTCTTTGCTGGGGCGTCTCAATTTTGTGTGCCGGATCATGCCTATGGGGAGGGTTTTTTGCAGACGTCTCGCGGCGGTCACGGTGGGTGTTTCTCGGCCTAATCACTATGTGCGGTTGCCGGTGGGGTTGCGTGAGGACCTGAGGGTGTGGCAGGATTTTTTGGGTCGGTATAATGGGCGCTCTGTGGTGATGGGGAGGCCGGTATCGAGCGTTGACCTGGATCTGTATACCTATGCGGCTGGGGCCTGCGGGTTTGGGGCTTACCTTCAGGGTCAGTGGTGTGTGGAGGTATGACGGGAGACTGGGCTGACTAGGAACCTTGCATTCCTGGAATTGTTCCCGATCGTGGTTGCAGTGTTTGTATGGGGGGAGCTGTTTCGCAATAGGAATGTGTGCTTCCATTGTGACAACCTGGGGGTGGTTTTGGCTATCAACAACCAGACGGCGAGTCCTCCGCCAGTGGTCACGTTGCTGAGGCGATTAGTGTTGAGGGTGCTAGAGCTTAATTCTCAGGTGGTGGCGTTGCATGCGCCAGGGGTGGATAATTCGGTGGCTGACGCTCTCTCTCGCTTACAGTGGGACCGTTTCCGGGAACTGGCGCCGGAGGCCGAGGTGACCGGCCTTCCGTGTCCGGAATGGCTGTGGCATCTGGTTTAGAGTTGGCGCTCGCTTTAGTCTGTCGGTCAGTAAGCCAGGCTACTTGGGCTTCTTATCGACGCTGGTGGTCGGACTGGGAGACGCTACTGGGACAGTTGTCGTTTATGGGCGCCCCTGCAGATTGGGAGGCGGCCCTATTGTATTATGTTGGTAGGCCGTTTTGCGAGGACGTGTCTCCGGCGGGGATTGGCCGTCGGATGTCGGCTTTTGCGTTTTGGTTCAAAGTTCGTGGTTTGCCGGACGTCTCTAAGTCGTTTTTGGTGCGTTAGGCACTGCGGGGGTTTCGGAGGGGGGCGGTGTCCAGGGATTCGAGGCGTCCGGTGACTTTTCCGCTTTTGTGTCGGTTGGGGACGGCGTTGGATGGGATTTCTATTTCGAATTACGAGCGTTGTTTGTTTTGATTGGCGTTTGTTTTGGCGTTTTTTGGGGCATTTCGGATGTTAGTTTGGAAGGTGGGGTTTTGCGTTCTTTGCTGCGCCGTTCCAAAACGGATCAGGAGGGTCGTGGGGTTACTGTGCGTTTGGCGGCCTTACGGGGCTCGGCTATGTGTCCGGTTTTTTGCTATGCGGCTTTTTTGGAGGTGAGGGTGGGGGTTGTGGGTCCTTTATTGGTACACGCAGACGGGAGTTTTTATTGCGTTTTCAATTCGTGTTTTTTTTTTTGGAAGTGTTTGGCGGTGGTGGGTTGTGTGGCACGGGATTATAGCTTGCATGCGTTCCGCATTGGGGCGGCTACCGAGGCGTCTCGTTGGGGCTTGGGACCCGAGATCATTAGGCGGATTGGGAAGTGGGAGTCAGAGAGGTTTCAGTTGTATGTTCGTCCTCATTTGCTGTGATTGTTGTGTGTTGGGGGAGTGCCGTTTGTATTTTGTTATTGTTTTTTGTCTTTCAGGTGGCGGCCCGGGACTTGTGCGGATTATCGGCCACTCCTATGTGGTGAGGGGTGGGGTGCGGGCTGGTGTTCGTCCAGCGGGCCGGCAGTTGGGCTTGACGAGTTCGACAGGTCAGGTCCACTGGTTGGGGAAGAGCGGAATGCGGAATTGTTGGCCAGGGTTCAGTTTTTTGTACACTTGGACAGAGCCCCCAACGACCTTGTCATACACCTAGGAGGGAATGATTTGGGTGTGAGGAGATCCCGGGATCTGACCTGGGACATCAAGCTGGACTTGATGCGATTGTGGTCGTCCTTTCCAGGCCTGATCATCGTGTGGTCTGAAATGGTGGCCAGGAGGAAATGGAGGCAGGCCAGGTCTGTGGTTGCCATTAATAGAGCACGGATTAAACTCAATAAGGTGGTGGGCAAATTCGTGGCCCGTAATGGGGGCCTGGTGGTGCGTCATAGAGAATTGGAGGGGAGCTC
Organism: Hyla sarda; assembly: GCF_029499605.1. Taxonomy (NCBI): domain Eukaryota; kingdom Metazoa; phylum Chordata; class Amphibia; order Anura; family Hylidae; genus Hyla; species Hyla sarda. The sequence continues at coordinate 90,905,047 of NC_079192.1, forward strand.
TTCGGAGTTCTTGGATGATGATGGCGTTCATCTGAATATTTTTGGTATGGATCTGTGGATCTTGGAGATTCGGGAGGTAGTGGAGCGAGCACTTAGTCTGTGGTGGAACGGGGACAAGTGAGGAGTCACTTGTCGCCATTGTGGCGGTGGCAGGAGAGAGACCTGGAGGTACAAGTGGATGGCATGGAGGTGATGGAATACAGTGTGGAGGTGGGCTGGGAGCGGTCCCAGCCCGATGGAAAATTCTGCAAGGGAACATGGGTTCCCAGGATTGTTGGGGGGGCCTGACAAAATGGTTCTCCTGTGCAGGCGCTAACGGCTAGGAGCAAGTGAGGCCCCATTCTAGCTTGGGCTCGGTAACAGTGCCTTCAGGTCCTCCTCCTGTGTTAGGGACATGTTAATTGGTTAACTTATGTTAAGAATGTTTTATTCAGGGCGTGACTGGACTCGCTAGAGAGAGGAAGCATGGTGTGAGAGCTCCCGCCGGACTGGACTGAAAACGGGCTAATGTGAAGGTTATGGGTGGTAGATCTCTTGCCAAACGGAAGAAGAAGCAACCTGCACCCACTGTGCCTCCTCTGAGCGGTATCGCCCGCTATTTCGCATCTCAGAAATCCGATCGGACCGACCAACCTGTGGTGCGGCCTTCAGACGCCATTCCCCAACAACAGCAGTGCGAGGCGGGGAGAAGGAGTGAGCAGGCGCTCCAAGCGGCGTCTGCAGCAAGTGACCCCGCTGACAGTGCAGCTCACACGGCCTGCAGACAGAGAGAGACCGGCGACAATACACAGGACTCTGCTCCGGGCTTTGACAACGCGCCGTGCGCGATACTGGAAGTAAGTGCCGCGCCTCCCTCCAGCACCAGTGCTCGGCTACCTCACCGCCTCCACTGCTGCCATCTCCTGCTGCGCCACAGCGTCCGGCACAGACCTGTGCCGTCCAGCACCCGGTCACCTACTGGTGCGGAACTGCACTTAACTTAGAGACTCCTTCCCCACTTACCTCCACATCCCTACCTGAGTGCTTATCAGACCACCAATGCCCGGGCATCAACCCGCTAAGAAGCTAGGCCCTGCCATACAGCCTATATCCACCAACCTCTATGTGACACAGATAGGGATGGGATCCTCACAGTCTACTGATGACAACCCAGTAGGGCAGTCTGCAATACCTGCCTCCCCGGCTCCTGACCACAGCTTGATGCCACAACCTGAACATCAGGTACTTCCTGCACCTGAATTTCGCCAGGGCTTGCAGCCTGAGTCCCCAACTCCCAATAATACATCACCCGACACAATAGCCTCCTCCATGGCTGCCGGTCCTGCCGCAATGAATCCACAGGCTGCTGGCCCCTCGCCATCCTTGCCGTCTCCTGCCACTGGCCAACACGTTTCACGTGAGATCCAGTATACGAATCCTGCATCTATGACACCTTTATTACCTACCTGCCAGGACTCGGGGAATGCCCAACAGTCACAAGATGGCTATTGGAGGCTGGTTGAGAAACGACATAAATCGCAAGGGACTTTACGTACACCACCTGTACGCGGAGCGGCTGCGCCACCCCAGCTACCTGTGCTCCCAGAAAAGGTTCCTGGCCCTCCGGCATGCGACATAACTGACTGGGCCAATGAAATGTACTCTGATGGCTCCAACTCTGATAGAGACTCTCAAGACTCATCTGTGGATAGTGACGCCCCTGAGTACTGGGGTAAAAGTCCCCCTGCAAAGAAAAAATTATTCAAGACCCTGATGAAAGTGAGACATAATAAACGCCGTTCCCGTGACCATTCATCCTCTGAGGACTCTCATACTCCAACGGAGGATGCCCCTCATAGGTCTGCACCCTCTAGACAGCAGATGCCAGCCATAACTGCCACGCTTCAGTCACATGTTCCGCCTCCTACCTTTCCACTTACTCCTGAGATGGCGCTCTCGACATTGCAGGGACACCCTGAATTGCAAGCACTCTTGACCCTGATCCCCACTAAAGCTGACTTGGCAACGCTGGCGACCGATCTCAAACTTGCTTGGAACCGTGACCTGGAACCCGTTAAGGCTGAGGTGTCTAACTTACATAAGAAGGTCCAGAGACTGGAGGATTTTTGCTCTACTACTACAACCCACCTCCAGAAACTACAGGAAGCCACAGAGAAATTGACATTACAGCAAATCCACACAATTGATCACTTGGACGATCTTGATAATAGGAATCGGCGCAATAATCTTAGGATCAAGGGCCTTCCGGAAACAGTTCTACCTCAGAACTTGCCAGATACATTGCAACGTCTCTTTAATGAACTACTAAAGAAACCGCCGTATTCGAACATAGAACTGGATCGTGCTCACAGGGCTCTCAGAGCGAAACATCCTGATCCGAAAAAGCCCCGTGATGTTGTCTGCAGAGTGCATCATTTTCTCCAGAAAGAGGCAATCCTGAGAGGTGCTAGACAGGTTAAAAACCTTTCCTATAATGGTTCCCCTATACAGATATACCCAGATCTTTCTCTACGGACCCTCCGTTTGAGAGCCTCCTTGAAACCGTTGCTGACTCTGTTACAAAATGCTAAAATTGTTTACAGATGGGGCTTCCCCTTCTCTCTGAATGCAAAGTATGGATCCAATATCTCTACGCTCAAGAGACCGGAAGATTTGCCTGCCTTCCTTGAAGCCTTCCGTATCCCCCATGTCAGTCTGCCTGAGTGGGAAGCCTTGTTCTTATCTCCCCTTCCTGCTGCACCGCAAAACCGTCCTGATCGATCTCCGAGAGACCGTCCATCCGAGGTCACCACAAGTGTCCCGCTGCAGCAAAGATCGAAACGTAAAACCTGAGCTGCCTATCTGAGATATTAGTGTATTACCTCATATGTAGTTTAACACTGTCAAATGTGGTTGCATTATGTCACCGCAGATAGATTACTGATATTTCTTGTCTTTTATAGCTTGTCCTCATATGGTCACTGTTTCCTGGCCTGTTAGTCTTATATTCTTTACTTGTTTATTTTATGTCTCCTTTGCTCCCATGGTACCCACTCTTCCTAAATATAATTTACTACCTGCACACATAATGCCCATAACCTACCAACTACCATTGTTCCCCTAATTTAGTTGCTACTGTTGTCACACTTAGCCCGTTTCATACTCGCCTCATCCCCTTAAGCGGGGATGAAGCTCTGACCTGTTACTCATAAGTCCAACCCAGGACCACTAAATGCTGTCCTTTCTGGCTTGTCTATCACGTTACCCCACTAGTATGTACATCGGACTGGTTCCGTTGGTACCTCTGACCCTTATGGTCTATTCCTTTAGTCCCTTTGCTTCTGTGTCTGTGCAGAAGCTTCTCTTCCCTTGCTTTCCTCCCTTTTCCCTTCCTCCCCACTTACTTGTGCTCTCTTCTATACGCAGACTTGAATCCTCGGACACTTGCCTGACTGATGGGCTGGACCCTCCACCTGTCTACCAACGGTGTGGTGAATATTGGCATTTACACATTACATCTGATGGCGGTTGACCTTCACATTACTACCCTTAATGTCAAGGGTTTCAACACCCCCGAAAAGCGTGCCCAGACGTTGTTCTCCATTCATAAGCAAAGATCCCATATCATAGCTCTACAGGAAACACATTTTAAAAAAGGTCACCTCCCTACCATACCAACCAGGCACTACGATAAATGGATACATAGTGTTAACCCTGATTCCAGGACTAAGGGTGTATCCATAGTTTTTCACAGGACGCTTCCCATTACGATCCAGACCTCCCTAGTTGACACAGACGCTCGATTTGTCTTCGCCAATTGCCTCCTTGCGGGACGTAATCTGACGGTGGCCTCTATATACGCTCCGAACCATAACCAAATTCAGTTCTTACTGAAGACTTTGGAGAGACTCTCCTCCTTTGCCAGGGGTCAGATTCTCCTGTGTGGAGACTTTAACACACCTCTATTCCCTCAGGTGGACACCTCATCAGGACACTCATACATCTCTCATAGTAAACTCAGGGCCCTTAGGCATAAGCTACATCTATTACAGTTAATTGATACCTGGAGAGCCTTCCATCCACAAGGACGAGATTATACCTTCTTCTCACACCCTAGACAAACATACAGTAGAATAGACTACATTCTCTGTTCACACTCCCTCCTCCCCTCTTTTACTTCTGTTACGATTGGTGTTGTCTCTATGTCTGATCATGCCCCAGTTCAGGGTACATTTACGCTTCCGACCTTGGTCAAGCCACATGCCTCTTGGAAGCTTAATGAAGTGGGATCCGTCGTCACCGCTAATCAAGTGGGAAACATTGAAATGTGTCTTGAGGGGAGTTTTGATGAGGCATGGGGCTTGGCTGAAAAGGGAAGCCTCAGCTAAGCTGATGACATTATACCGAGAGCTGCACATCCTAGAGACACGGCACAAACAACACCAACAGGACTCAACTTACCGTGAACTTATCAGAGTCAGGAGTGATCTGTTAGAGACGCTCAACAAAAAACACTGCCACTATAGACAACTAACGGGTAGACTGTTCTACGAGTGGAGTAATAAATCGGGGAAGATGCTGGCGAGGGCCCTTAGGGCGACACGCTCGACCCTCTATGTCCCCTCCATTCGCACTCGATCAGGCACCCCTTCTTCCCTCACGCCGGAAATACTGGAAACTTTTCAGAAATATTATACAGACCTATATAACCTCCCTTAACCTACCGCTCTCTCCTCTCACACTGACACTCAACCCTCCTTACAGAATTACTTACATGAAACGGCATTGCCCATCCTAACTGCTGAATCTATCTCGGACTTGGAGGCTCAGTTCACCCCTGAGGAACTCCACCTGGCGATATCGGCCCTACCTGCTGGTAAAAGTCCGGGACCAGATGGCTATACTGCCAAGTTCTATAAGACCCTCAGGGATGACCTGTCCTCCACACTCCTGCTGACTTTTAATGCTATCTCATCTTCCTCCTTTTTGGGATCGACTCTGAGACAAATAGGTTTGGGCCCCCATATGTTTGCCAGAATCATGTCGCTGTATTCCTCACCCCAGGCTAGAATCAGAATCAATGGACAGCTGTCGGCTCCCTTTAGCATTCGCAACGGTACGAGGCAAGGCTGCCCATTATCACCTATCCTTTATGTCCTATGCATGGAGCACTTGCTCAATGCAATACGCTCGAATCCAGATATAAGAGGCCTCTCCTCTCCCTCGTGCAGTTGCAAATGCTCAGCGTTCGCTGACGATGTCCTTCTATTTCTCTCCTCCCCGCTCACTACCCTCCCTTCCCTCCTCTCCACCATAGCACAATATTCGGCTTATAGTAACTATAAACTGAACCCATCCAAAAGCGAAGCTTTGAATATCACACTGCCCTCCCAAATGATCACTCACATTTCTTTCACTTACCCTTTTAAATGGCAGAGGTCATCACTGAAATATCTTGGGATCCTAGTCCCTAGTGATCTGGCTAGCACTTTTCAATTAAATTTTCCCCCATTGTTCCACACCCTGAGAACTGACTTGTCGAAATGGGACAATAAAAACTTCTCATGGATTGGCAGGGTAAATATTTTTTAAATGAACATCCTACCCCGCTTACTCTATCTCTTTGCCTGTATCCCCTGTCATATCCCCCGTTCTTTCTTTAAGGACCTCTCTGCAATGCAGTCTCACTTTGTTTGGAGTAAGAAACATCCCCGCTTGGCAGGGAAGGTGCTTTATAGACGCAAGAGGGAGGGTGGCCTCGCACTGCCAGACTGCCTATCGTATTACAAGGCGATCATATTAGCCAGAATACTAGACTGCTACCACAGTCAGACTGCTAAGCAATGGGTTGTCTTTGAAAGAAATCTCTGTGGTGTGGATGCTAGGTCTACCTTGTGGACCAAAAGACTGCCCGCCCCCTTGCACCCACCTGACCATTTACCCCCGGTAACACATTCAATACTGCGAGCACATCAGTCCTACCTGAAAAATACATCTCACTATTTCCCGGATGGCCCCCTTATGCCCCTGTTTGGCAATGTGCTCTTCCCTCCAGCGCAGACTTCTGCCACTTTCTTAACGCGTAAAAAGTCTGATTATGTCCTATTCTCTTCCTTACTGCAACCCACAGGCTTGAAATCCCTCTACGACCTTTTGGGTGGAACTCAGCCTTCAACTATACATAGGTTCCAATATAGTTAACTTCTACACTTCTATAACACCAACAAAGCCGCACTCCGTCTTCATAGACAACTGACCCCCTTTGAAACCCTTTGTGCGGCCTCCGCTCCTGTCCCCCATGCAATTGGAACTCTCTATGCCCTGATCATAGGGGAACGCTCTGAAATTCCCCTGCCCTATCGAGTGGCATGGGAAAGGGAACTACAATGTTCTATTCCTGACAATGACTGGTCTCGTGCCCTGCTACATTGTCACAAATCTAGTATCTCATGCAAGGCACAAGAAACTAACTATAAAATCATCACGAGATGGTACAGAGTGCCGTCTCTTTTGGCGCAGATGTTCCCACAGGCTTCTGATGCATGTTGGAGGTGCGAACGCTCAAATGGGACAATGTCCCATATCTGGGTGACATGCCCGACATTGAATACGTTTTGGACACAAGTTTTATCTACCGTAAATAGGCTGACGACCCTTTCCATCGATAAGGACCCACGACCTATCCTCCTGTCCATATTCCCTAACACATGCCCCCGTCTGTCAGCCACTTTAGCACACTATTTACTTATCTCGGCTAGAGCTGTGATCCCTCGCCTTTGGAAATCTCCACTACCCCCGACCTACTCCTCATGGCTGAGGGAAGTTACCTATACTTGTAGGATGGAAGAACTCCGGGCAGACTCTACCCGACAGTTCGATAAATACCATGCTGTTTGGTCGCCTTGGCTATCCTATGTTGCCTTTCAGGAGTTCACTGATGATAACCTGGATCTGTCACCACGCACGCTCATCCCCCTCTGTCCAACTCCGCAATAGCTCACCCACAGTTGCTGTTTACTGCTTAGACAGGTGGAGAGGTTCAGTCCGAACAGGTAAGACTCTCTGCCATATTACACTAAGTCTGCTGCATCCTATCTCCCCCTCTTCGATTCTTCTACACCCCCCCCTCCTTCCTCTATCCCCCTGTATCTTTTCCTCTCTCTCCCTCCTCTCCTATCTTCCAGTTCCCTCTACCGATGTTGTGTTTCCTTTGTCTGTCCTGGTTCTCTGCTTCACTACTGGCGATGTTTGAATTTTCGCTAAAGTTATCGAATTTATACGTAGTTCTGAATCCTGTTAGCTACTCACAACCTCTGTTCTCTGGAGTTCATTTATGATGTGAGGCTCGGACTGCTGTAATGTTTAACTTCGCTGAGTGACTCCTTGTTTACTTGAGCCATGTGGGCTTTGTTGCCTGACCAGTGTAGACACTTCTCATGTTGTAATTTTCATTTTACCTTGTATGTTGAAAACCTTAATAAAACTTTACTTTGAAAAAAAAAAAAAAATATGTTTTATTCAATGTTATGTATGATGTTCATACAAGGTTGCCTTACAATGTTTTATTGTTATTTATTGTTTGATATTTAATAAAGGGGCTGCTGTGGCCTTGTTACCACCAACACTGTGTCTGTCATGTTTAAGGTAAGGGATTCCTCGTTACAAAGGGGGCTTTTGGGGGTTGGTGGATGGTAGGCTTTAGCAGCTATATTATCCCCAAGTCAAGGGTCCAGGCTGTAAAATAGAAGAACACCGGAGCAGCCAGATACACTGACTCTAAGGCTGAGCCTCATACTTCTACCGAAGCTGCAGAGTTATAGGGGAACTGTAAAAATGAAAGTACTACAACCCCCAGTGTGGTCAGTCTGTGCCCCCCTAAGGGTCAGGGTTGGAGGAGGCACAGGTTGAAAAGACACACTACATTGGGAGTTGTAGTACTGTAGTTGTTAAAGAAAAAAAATATGTTTTCATCATGTTGCCCATAGCAACCAATCAGATTACTTCTTTCATTCTTGAGAAGACCTCTGAAAAATAAAAGAAGTGATCTGATTGGTTGCTAAGAGCAACTGGACAACATTTCCTCTCCACAGGTACATTTCCCCGATTGTCTTCATATTTAGGATGAGAATCTACTGACAAAGTGAGTAGCCAACCATTTCTGGGCATAAAACTCTGTAAGAAACAGCAGTCTGGGGGCATCTGTGGTGGACATGAAGGAAGGTGGGGGGGTCCAGGGAAATTGAGATTTGACGTCTGCAGCGAGCGCTTCTCACTGAGCGACGGGTCTCATCCCAGGTATTGCAGGGGGACCCCCCACGATCAGCTACTTATCCCATAACCCATGGATAGGGGATAAGTTAATTTTTGCCATAGTTCTCCTTTAATTGGCCAGAACACACCCAAAATCGGTCCCAGCCAAATATTGCTTCGTGTCCTGTCATTTCTCCCAGCTGTTCTTTTTCTACCTGCTTGTAAGGCATGCCTACACTCTCTAATTCCTTAAAGTGGTACTCCGCCCCTAGATATCTTATCCCCTACCTTAAGGATAGGACAAAAGATGACTGATCACTGGGACCCCCGCAATCTTCATGCAGCACCCGGCGTTCCAAATAATATATTAAGAACTCTGGGTTCTCGTGGTGCGGGTTGTGACCTCCCGCCACGCCCTTTCCATTTATGTCTATGGGAGGTGGTGTGATGTCACAAGAAGGTGTGGCATGATGTCACGAATCCCATCACAGGAACCAGTGATCTAAACATACTATTTAGAATTTTGGTTGCTGCATGGAGATTGCTGGGGTCCCAGCAGCAGGATCCCCTTGATCAGACATCTTATCCCCTATCCTTTACATAGGGGATAAGATATCTAGAGGCGGAGTACCCCTTTAAGGGACAGTTCATGTACCCAAAAGTTGATCCTTTGCAACCGTATGACCCCTAGCAAGTTCCCTGCATGAGTCCCATTCATCAGAAAAAGGCGTGTGCATGGAACTTGCTGGGTGTTCTACGTTTGCCTCATAAACTGCACCACCCAGCACCAGTTGCCTCTCTCTGCACCACATTATGCAGATCGTGCAGGAGAGCAGCTTTGGTCATCCATGTTTTGCTAACTCTATTTTCACACACAGAAATAAATAAATGAGTCGAACAAGTCAAAGAACAGTTTAAAAAAAGGGGAACTTTATTTATTATTTATTAAAATGTTTGTGTAGGGGATTTTTTGTAACCTCCCATCACTCACAAAGAGCGTACAGTAACTAATACTCAGGACAGGAAAAACCTCCAGAGGGGAGGAAACCTGTAGGGAATCCATGGCTACTGTATGGCCCTTCCTCTGGGCATACTAAAGGAGGTTACCTCTATAATTTGGGCAAATGTTTCTGTGTATGTGCATGATTCCTAGGCCTGTGCCTTCATCCAACGTCTTGCTGTAGGTCCCGAAATGCTACTCCATGTCCTGGAAATAGTGCATCTAAGATAGGGGACAAAAAAGATAGATTATTTACATGTTTATCATAAAAATACACATGGAACTGCAATAAAGACCTTTTGGACAAAACAATGTAACACTTACCAGTCACAGTCATGTGCATGACTTTGCATTCCCGTGTCCCTACACAGTGTCCAGCACCGGCCCCTCACTGATGAACAGGACCAGTGTTATTTCTGGGGCTATGCCTTCATCCAACGTCTTGCTGTAGGTCCGGAAATGCTACTCCATGTCCTGGAGATAGTGCATCTAAGATAAGAAAAAAAAGATAGATTATTTACATGTTTATCATAGAAATACACATGGAACTGCACTAAAGATCTTTTGGACACAACAATGTAACACTTACCAGTCACAGTCATGTGTATGACTTTGCATTCCCGCGTCCCTACACAGTGTCCAGCACCGGCCCCTCACTGATGGAAAATGAACAGGAGCAGTGTTATTTCTGCTCAGTGCTGCTCTTTGGTGGACAATGGTTATGACATCACATGTTTGACACACTGTTACCTCCTGGGAGTTCTATTTCAGTAGTGCTGCTCTCTGATTGGCTGAAAATCAAAAAAGCTTTCTAATATATTCTGTATGACTGTTATTTAAGGTTTTTGACAAATTTTATTAAAATGGCGCCACTCCCTGTGGGTGCGTTATATTTGTTTCTCCTAACCAGACATTCTGTATAAGTAATATAATTTGGTGGCCCCAACAGCCTCGGCCCATAGGTTTCTTACATAGATCAATGCTACTCCGGTAGGCTCAATGAGCAGCGCTGGCCGCCGGGACGTCTGACGAGTGACGTCCCTGACGTTGCGGTCTGGAACGAAGGATGTCACTAGTCATACGTCCCAGCAGCCATTGATTTAAAGTGGTCATGGCTCCTGCTGCCAGTTCAAGATCAGACACCATGGCCCTAGATTGACATACTGCAACACCGATCCCCTGTGGCTGCCCACCTGTTGCAAAACTACAACTCTCAGCCTTCGGCTGTCAGGGCATGCTGGGAGCAGGGGCGGGTCCAGAGTCGAGTCTCGGGAGGGGCGCTATTAGAGTATTTTGTGTTGGTGGACAGAAGATTACGGAACTTACAATATTATTAAATGTATCATACAGTCCTAACCTTGTTTAAGACTCTTAGGCCGTGCTCATATGTCAGAAAAATAATCATATATACCAATTGCCACAGAATGGGAAAGTGCTAAGGCTCTATAGTGAGGAGAATACGCAGTGATATCAGTGACTACAGGTGACGTCTTATCATTGTGTATTCTCCTCATTATAGAGAAGACGTCACCTGTAATCACTGATATCATTGTGTATTCTCCTCAATATAGAGATCAGTGATTACAGGTGACGTCTTCTCTATAGTGAGGAGAATACACAATGATATCAGTGATTACAGGTGACGTCTTCTCTATAGTCTTTCCTTATCTAATTCAGATGGTACATACCGCCAGGATTTGTTCCAGCTAAATCTTCTCTCTGCAGAACTTGATGCCCAGACGTCTCCTCACTATGCCAATGCATTCTGATCCTCTATATGAAAACAATAATTATTATAATACTGCCAAACACTGTATTCTTTGAATATAATACTGTCACACACCCTCCTAATATAATTCTGACATACTGTACCCCCTGAATAGACAACACACTGTACCCTCTGAATATAATACCACCATACACTGTACCCTCTGAATATAATACTACCACACACTGTGCCCTCTAAATTTAATACTACCAAACACTGCACCCTCTGAATATAATACTATCACACGCTGCACCCTCTAAATATAATACTATCACACACTGTACCCACTGAATATAATACTAACACACACTGTGCCCTCTAAATCTAATACTACCACACAGTGCATTCTCTGAATATAACTTGCTGTGCTGTAACTACCCTCTGAGTAAAATACCGTAATGTATTGTGGCCCCTAAAAAACGTACCACCCCAGAAATTCCTCACAATATACACTATACTTCTGAAAGGCAAAACACTCTGTGCCTTCACATATAGTAATAATGCCCCATCTTGTGCCCCTACATATAATATGACCTGTCCTGTTCCCCCACATAATAATGCCCTCTGTGCTGTGCCCCTCACATAGAATGCTCCTGTCATGTGCCCCACACATTTAATGCCCCCTGTGCTGTGCCCTTCACATATAATGCCCCCATTCTTTGCCCCTCACATATAATGCATCCATCATGCGCCCCTCATATATAAAGCCCCCATCATGCGTCCCGCACATATAATGCCCTTATCATGCGCCCCTCACATATAATGCCCCCTGTGCTGTGCCCTTCACATATAAAGCCCCATGTCCTGTCCACTCAGGGGGCATTATATGTGAGGAGCACAGCACAGGGGGCAATATATGTGAGGGGAACAGCACAGGGGGCAATATATGTGAGGGGAACAGCACAGGGGGCAATATATGTGAGGGGCACAGCACAGGGGGCATTATAAGTGTGGGGTACATAACAGGGGGCATTATATCATATAATGTCCCCCTGTGCTGTGCCCCACACATATAATGCCCCCTGTGCTGTGCCCCACACATATAATTTATATGTGTGGCACAGCACAAGGGGCATTATATGTGAGGGGCACAGCACAGGGGGCATTATATGTGAGGGGCACAGCACAGGGGGCATTATATGTGAGGGGCACAGCACAGGGGGGCATTATATCATATAATGCCCCCCTGTGCTGTGCCCCACACATATAATGCACCCTGTGCTGTGTGCCCCACACATATAATTTATATGTGTGGCACAGCACAGGGGGCATTAGGTGAGGGGCACAGCACAGGGGACATTATATGATATAATGCCCCCCTGTCCTGTGCCCCTCACATATAATGCCCCCTGTGCTGTGCCCCTCACATATAATGTCCCCTGTGTTGTGCCCCTCACATAATGCCCCCTGTGCTGTGCCACACATATAAATTATATGTGAAGGGCACAGGACAGGGGGCATTATGTGAGGGGCACAGCACAGGGGGCATTATATGTGAAGGGCACAGGACAGGGGGCCCCCTGTCATGTGCTCTTCACATATAATGCCCCCTGTGCTTTGCCCTGCAGACCAGGGACATGCACAGACATTTTGGAGGGCAGGGGCTCAAGTAAAAAAGAGGGCACTTTTCATAATTTAAAAAACGTCTGCCAGACTTAATGGGCAGATGTGCTGCGGCCCAGGGACACAGTGGCCTCCCGCCAGGCTTTCTCGACATTCTTAGCCCCCATAAAAGTTGGTGTTTTTGTAAAATCGAGTCAAGAACAGTTTCTATGAAGGTCTGCCATGTGTATATACACTTTGGCTGTGCTGTCAGTCTTATTTACAGAAAAGATATGACAGCTGCCCTATAATATACTGTATTATAGAGGAGATTTATCAAACCTGTGCAGAGAAAGAGCGGTGCAGTCGCCCATAGCAACCAATCAGATCGTTTTGCGGAAGGATTTTCCTCTGCAAAGGTTTTAATAAATCTCCCCCTATATGCCCCCACCTGAGCTCTATATGACAGAACCCAGCACCCATCACCAATCACCCATTACCCATCCCCAATCACCCATCCCCAATCACCCAGCACCCATCACCCATCCCCAATCACCTAGCACCAATCACCCAGCACCCATCACCAATCACCCAGCACCAATCACCCAGCACCAATCACCCAGCACCCATCACCCATCCCCAATCACCTAGCACCAATCACCCAGCACCCATCACCAATCACCCAGCACCAATCACCCAGCACCAATCACCCATCACCCATCCCCAATCACCCAGCACTCATCACCCATCCCCAATCACCCAGCACCAATCACCCAGCACCAATCACCCAGCACCCATCACCCAGCACCCATCACCAATCACCCACCTTACGCAGGAATCTCCACACAGCTCTGGTTCTTACACTGAAGAGATGGACACCACACTAATATATGCTTACAGTCTACAATATACTAAAGTTGGCAAAAAAACATAATTATAAATATACAAAGATGGCGAGGCATAGCACAGCATACAGGATGGAGGCAGGGAAGCTCCGCCTCCATTGCGCACAAGACTGACTTCGCATACTAGCAATGTGGGGCAATACCTAGAAAATGGAAAGACCAATTTTTGTATACTGCACTGTAACCTAGTGTATTGGGTTTAGTGCGAGTAAACAGCCTGTCAGTTTCCCTTTAATTATATACCGTACCTCCCCTTAATTCCCTATATACTGTGCCACCATTCATCTATTAATTCCCTATATACTGTGCCACCATTAATGAACTATATACTGTGCCACCATTCATCTATTAATTCCCTATATAATGTGCCACCATTCATCTATTAATTCCCTATATACTGTGCCACCATTAATGAACTATATACTGTGCCACCATTCATCTATAAATTCCCTATATACTGTGCCCCTATTAATTCCCTATATACTGTGCCACTATTAATGAACTATATACTGTGCCACCATTCATCTATTAATTCCCTATATACTGTGCCACCATTAATGAACTATATACTGTGCCACCATTCATCTATTAATTCCCTATATACTGTGCCACCATTCATCTAATAATTCCCTATATACTGTGCCACCATTCATCTATTAATTCCCTATATACTATGTCACCATTAATGAACTATATACTGTGCCACCATTCATCTATTAATTCCCTATATACTGTGCCACTATTAATGAACTATATACTGTGCCACCATTCATCTATTAATTCCCTATATACTGTGCCACTATTAATGAACTATATACTGTGCCACTATTAATGAACTATATACTGTGCCACCATTCATCTATTAATTCCCTATATACTGTGCCACCATTCATCTATTAATTCCCTATATACTTTGCCACTATTAATGAACTATATACTGTGCCACTATTAATGAACTATATACTGTGCCACCATTCATCTATTAATTCCCTATATACTGTGCCACCATTCATCTATTAATTCCCTATATACTGTGCCACCATTAATGAACTATATACTGTGCCACCATTCATCTATTAATTCCCTATATACTGTGCCAACATTAATGAACTATATACTGTGCCACTAATATTTAACTATACTGTGCCACCACTAAGGGTGCATTCACACGTGCGTATTTTCTGCTGCAGATCTGCTGCAGATTTGCTTTAGCAGATTTCTCTTCCCATTGTCAATGAGAAGCAAAATCTGCAGCAAAAATAGGCACACGTGAACGCACCCTAAGGATCTACACACAGTGCCAGCATACATAAAAATATAATGTTCCAATATAATGAAATATATGCTGTGCTCCCATAAATTCCCTATATACTGTGCTTACATTCCTCTATTAATTCCCTAATAATGTGCTTCATACAATAAATACAAGCACATAACATAAAGGCACATACAGTACATAGGTAATATACACACATACAGTACATAGGTAATATACACACATACAGTACATAGGTAATATACACACATACAGTGCATAGGTAATATACACACATACAGTACATAGGTAATATACACACATACAGTGCATAGGTAATATACACACATACAGTACATAGGTAATATACACACATACAGTACATAGGTAATATACACACATACAGTGCATAGGTAATATACACACATACAGTACATAGGTAATATACACACATACAGTGCATAGGTAATATACACACATACAGTGCATAGGTAATATACACACATACAGTGCATAGGTAATATACACACATACAGTACATAGGTAATATACACACATACAGTACATAGGTAATATACACACATACAGTGCATAGGTAATATACACACACACAGTGCATAGGTAATATACACACACACAGTGCATAGGTAATATACACACATACAGTGCATAGGTAATATACACACATACAGTGCATAGGTAATATACACACATACAGTACATAGGTAATATACACACATACAGTACATAGGTAATATACACACATACAGTACATAGGTAATATACACACATACAGTGCATAGGTAATATACACATACAGTGCATAGGTAATATACACACATACAGTACATAGGTAATATACACACATACAGTGCATAGGTAATATACACACATACAGTGCATAGGTAATATACACACATACAGTGCATAGGTAATATACACACATACAGTACATAGGTAATATACACACATACAGTCCATAGGTAATATACACACATACAGTGCATAGGTAATATACACACATACAGTGCATAGGTAATATACACACATACAGTGCATAGGTAATATACACACATACAGTGCATAGGTAATATACACACATACAGTGCATAGGTAATATACACACATACAGTGCATAGGTAATATACACACATACAGTACATAGGTAATATACACACATACAGTGCATAGGTAATATACACACATACAGTACATAGGTAATATACACACATACAGTGCATAGGTAATATACACACATACAGTGCATAGGTAATATACACACATACAGTGCATAGGTAATATACACACATACAGTGCATAGGTAATATACACACATACAGTGCATAGGTAATATACACACATACAGTGCATAGGTAATATACACACATACAGTACATAGGTAATATACACACATACAGTACATAGGTAATATACACACATACAGTACATAGGTAATATACACACATACAGTACATAGGTAATATACACACATACAGTACATAGGTAATATACACACATACAGTACATAGGTAATATACACACATACAGTGCATAGGTCATATACACACATACAGTACATAGGTAATATACACACATACAGTACATAGGTAATATACACACATACAGTACATAGGTAATATACACACATACAGTGCATAGGTAATATACACACATACAGTACATAGGTAATATACACACATACAGTACATAGGTATTATACACACATACATAGAGACACTGACACATACATACAACATGGAATATATACTAAAAGATATAGCCAATAGGCACATCATACATACAGGTACACACATACAATCACTCACAGATATACACACACATACATAGATTTACTTGCTCATATATATATATATATATATATATATATATATATATATATACACACACACACATATATACATACACACACATATATATATACATACATACACATACATACATACATACACATACATACACATACACAGACAGATTCACTTGCTCACATATATATATACACACACATACATACACACATATATACACACACACATATATACATACACACACATACACACACATATACATACATACATATATACATACATACACACACACATATATACATACACACACATACATATACACACACACACATACATACACACATATATACATACACACACATACATATATACATACATATACATACACACACATACACACATATATACATACACACACATACATACACACATATATACATACATACACACACATACACACATATATACATACATACACATACATACACACATATATACATACATACACACACATACATACACACACATATATACATACATACACACACATACACACATATATACATACACACACAGTGGTGTGGAAATTGAAAAAAAAACTACTTGTCCAAGGGACTAAAGCGGAACACAATCTACTTGTCCCTCAAGAAAATCTACTTGTCCTGGTTGATGAAATAATTTCAACCAAAATAGTCTGATCCCCCCCCACTAGACCACCAGGGATGGATATAAGATCCCTTTAGACACTGCTGACAGCGGTGATCTAATGGGTTAATAGGTGATCGCAGCATGCCAGGCTATTAGCGGAGGGAGAGCTGTAGCTCCTCTTACACCCCAGACAAGCCCAGAAAAGTCTAGATGTAACTTTTTGATCACCTTATAAAACATTTCTCATATGAAGTGACCAAAAATTAGCAATTCTGGACTATTCTTTACATTTACACCGTTCACTGTACGGTTTAATTAACATTATATTTTAATAGTCTGGACATTTCCACATGTAGCGATACCACTTATGTTTATTTTTGTACATTATTTTTATTTAAAGAAAATTGGAAACTTTTATTAGGAAAGGGGCTTATTCACATGTATACGCACTTTATAAAATATTTTAATCACTATTTTTCAGTCTCAATAGGGACTTATGTGTTACTGGGGGGGGGGGGGGGGTTCTGCTTCTCCAGTTTATGTGCTGCATTTTGTGTCAGAAAATGCTGGAAGTTGCATTTAGTTACTAGATAACTACAACTCCCAGCATGCCCTGATACAGCCTATGGTTCTGTGGGTGTTGCAGCATGTTGCACTGTATAGTACAGTTAAGGTTATTGGGGGACATGCTGGGAGTTGTAGTTTTGGTTTGTGTCAGCTGCAGAGCCATAGGATGTGTCAAGGAATACTGGGAATTGCAATTAGTAACTACAACACCCAGCATGCCCTGATGCAGCCTATGGCTCTGCAGCTGGGGGATTCTGGGGGTGCAATTTAGTGCGGGTGCCACTAAAAATAAATAAAATTAGATGGCTCGACGTGACAGTCCGCTCCTACACCCGCCACACACACACCCGCCACTGCCCCCCCCCCCAACATCATACATTACATACACTCACACATACACTCACACCATACATATGCACACATCATACATACACCTGCCGCTGCCCCCCCACATCATACATCACATACACACACATCACACTTAGACATTATACACACATCATACATTACATACACATCACACATAGACATCATACACACATACACTCACACCATTCATATCCACCAGTGTTTCCCAACCAGGGTGCCTCCAGCTGTTGCAAAACTATAACTCCCAGCATGCCCAGGGCATGCTGGGAGTTGTAGTTTTGCAACAGCTGGAGGCACCCTGGTTGGGAAACACTGATATACACCATACATATATATCATATACATCATATACATATACATATCATATATATCATACATATCATATATCATATACATCATATACATCATACATACACCTGCCCCCCATCATACATTACATACACACATCACACATACACTCACACCCTACATATACAACCACCCTTCCTGCCGCCGCCGCCTGTATTCTCGGTCTCCTCACCTGAGCCGCCATGAGTGGACATCAGAGCTGTAGTCCCGGCCGGTGTGAGGTCAGATTTCCGTCCTCCCCCTCCCCCCCTGCTCTGTGTTTTCCCCGTGCAAACAAGCAACCTCCCCGTGTTGGATTAGGTCCTGTGGAGACAGGGGGAGGGGGAGGGATAGAGCTGTGTGCGGGGGATGGAGCTGTGCACGGAGCTGTCTACATCCTCTCTCTCCCCCTGCTGTGTCTTCTGAGCTCCGTCCATCCTCCGGGAGGGGAGATAAGGGGGCTCTGCAGTCAGCTGGAGGCCGCCGCCCCCTCCATACACTCTGAGCGCCGGTGTGAGGTGTAGACTTCCATCGGCTCCTGCGCCTCACACCGACATTAAAGAAAAATAAGGGGGGGAAGTCTGTCTGTCCCTGCCCGATACAGGGCTAAATCTATAAACAATTCACCTGCCCGGCGCCCAAAACTACTTGTCCCGGGCGTCGGGCTATAGGATTTCCACATCCCTGACACACATACATACACACATATACACATACATACACACATATATACATACATACACATACATACATATACACATAGATTCACTTGCTCACATATATACATACACACACACACTGACATACAATCACTCACATATATACATACACACACTGACATACAATCACTCACATATATACACACACACTGACATACAATCACTCACATATATACACACACACTGACATACAATCACTCACATATATACACACACACTGACATACAATCACTCACATATATACATATACACACACACTGACATACAATCACTCACATATATACATACACACACTGACATACAATCACTCACATATATACATACACACACTGACATACAATGACTCACATATATACACACACACACTGACATACAATCACTCACATATATACATACACACACACACTGACATACAATCACTCACATATATACATACACACACTGACATACAATCACTCACATATATACATACACACACTGACATACAATCACTCACATATATACACACACACTGACATACAATCACTCACATATATACACACACACTGACATACAATCACTCACATATATACACACACACTGACATACAATCACTCACATATATACATATACACACACACTGACATACAATCACTCACATATATACATACACACACTGACATACAATCACTCACATATATACATACACACACTGACATACAATCACTCACATATATACACACACACACTGACATACAATCACTCACATATATACATACACACACACACTGACATACAATCACTCACATATATACATACACACACTGACATACAATCACTCACATATATACATACACACACTGACATACAATCACTCACATATATACACACACACTGACATACAATCACTCACATATATACACACACACTGACATACAATCACTCACATATATACATATACACACACACTGACATACAATCACTCACATATATACATACACACACTGACATACAATCACTCACATATATACATATACACACACACTGACATACAATCACTCACATACATACATACACACACACTGACATACAATCACTCACATATATACATATACACACACTGACATACAATCACTCACATATATACATATACACACACACTGACATACAATCACTCACATATATACATATACACACACACACTGACATACAATCACTCACATATATACACACACACACACTGACATACAATCACTCACATATATACATATACACACACTGACATACAATCACCCACATATATACATATACACACACTGACATACAATCACTCACATATATACATATACTCACACTGACATGCAATCACTCACATATATACATACACACTGACATACAATCACTCACATATATACACACACACACTGACATACAATCACTCACATATATACATATACACACACTGACATACAATCACTCACATATATACATATACACACACTGACATACAATCACTCACATATATACATATACACACTGACATACAATCACTCACATATATACATATACACACACTGACATACAATCACCCACATATATACATACACACACTGACATACAATCACTCACATATATACATACACACACACACACATACAATCACTCACATATATACACACACACACACACTGACATACAATCACTCACATATATACACACACACACACACTGACATACAATCACTCACATATATACATATACACACTGACATACAATCACTCACATATATACATACACACACTGACATACAATCACTCACATATATACACACACACACACACACTGACATACAATCACTCACATATATACACACACACACACACAGACATACAATCACTCACATATATACATATACACACTGACATACAATCACTCACATATATACATAAACACACACTGACATACAATCACTCACATATATACATATACTCACACTGACATGCAATCACTCACATATATACATACACACACTGACATACAATCACTCACATATATACACACACACACACACACTGACATACAATCACTCACATATATACACACACACACACTGACATACAATCACTCACATATATACACACACACACACTGACATACAATCACTCACATATATACACACACACACACACTGACATACAATCACTCACATATATACATATACACACACTGACATACAATCACTCACATATATTTACAGTTACTTACAGTAAGGCCCCATCCATCCCTCTCTGCACATACATAGAGATAGACACACACACATATATGTGTGTATATATATATATATATATATATATATATATATATATATATACACACACACTGACATACAATCACTCACATATATACACACACACACACTGACATACAATCACTCACATATATACACACACACACACTGACATACAATCACTCACATATATACACACACACACACACTGACATACAATCACTCACATATATACACACACACACACACTGACATACAATCACTCACATATATACACACACACACACACTGACATACAATCACTCACATATATACATATACACACACTGACATACAATCACTCACATATATACATATACACACACTGACATACAATCACTCACATATATTTACAGTTACTTACAGTAAGGCCCCATCCATCCCTCTCTGCACATACATAGAGATAGACACACACACACATATATGTGTGTATATATATATATATGTATATATATATATATATATATATATATATATATATATATATATACACACACACTGACATACAATCACTCACGTATATTTACAGTTACTTACAGTAAGGGCTGCTTAGACTGGTTTGTGACCGGACATGTTGTGGGCGGGGCCTCCCTCTGCCTCCCTCTGCCTCCTCTGCTCCTGTCTCCTCCGTGTGGAGAGAAGCAAAGAAATGGCAGATAATGACAGGGTGAGTGGCGCCCCCTTGCTGCAGGGAGGGCACAGCACCCTCCATTAAACCACATACAAATCTCCAGCAATGGATCCTTTTTACTTCACTTGTCAGCCTGAGTCTGCACCTCCTTTTGTGAGGGCACTAGAGGGGCAGGTGAGGAAAAGGGCAGGGGCTCCAGCCCCCTTTCACTCCTATGTGTGCACGTCCCTGCTGCAGACCCTCATTAAATATTCCCTTTTCTCTGACCCCCCTCCTCCTAACAGTGGCGCATATCCTGTTTCCATAATCCCCTGGACCCTGAGCATACCCTTACTTACAGTATGCAGGCCGCAGGGACGGGTCCTCCAGGCGCCGGCGCGATGATGTGACGTCATCGCGCCGGCCTTTAGTGGATCTCGTCCCCGCAGCTCACACGCTGTGTACTCACAGCGTGTGTGTAAGGTTAGTGCAGTGTTTCCCAACCTTTTTCGGGTCGTGGCACACCTCGTAAAAAAAAATTTTCGCGGGGCACCGCTACCGAGGTTGACGAGCGAAAAAAAAAGAGGGAAAAAACGCACTGCACTATATCTATTTATCTGTCTCACTGTCACTCAGTACTTACTGCACTTGTCTCCTTGGAGGACCGGACTATAGTAAAAAAAAAAATATATATATATATATATGTATATATATATATATATATATATATATATATGAACAAATTCCTATGCACACTGCATATATCTTATCTTGCATATATCTTATTTTCCCCCACATTAGGCTGGCAGTATAGTCCCCACACATTAGGTTGGCAGTATAGTCCCCCCACATTAGGTTGGCAGTATAGTCCCCCCACATTAGGTTGGCAGTATACTCCCCCCCACATTAGGTTGGCAGTATAGTCTCCCTACATTAGTTTGGCAGTATAGTCCCCCCACATTAGGTTGGCAGCATAGTCCCCCCACATTAGGCCCCGCATAGTCCCCCCACATTAGGCCCCCGCATAGTCCCCCCACATTAGGCCCCCGCATAGTCCCCCCACATTAGGCCCCGCATAGTCCCCCCACATTAGGCCCCGCATAGTCCCCCCACTTTAGGCCCCGCATAGTCCCCCCACATTAGGCCCCGCATAGTCCCCCCCACATTAGGCCCCGCATAGTCCCCCCACATTAGGGCCCGCATAGTCCCCCCACATTAGGCCCCGCATAGTCCCCCCACATTAGGCCCCGCATAGTCCCCCCACATTAGACCCCGCATAGTCCCCCCCACATTAGGCCCCGTATAGTCCCCCCACATTAGGCCCCGCATAGTCCCCCCACATTAGGCCCTGCATAGTCCCCCCACATTAGGCCCCGTATAGTCCCCCCACATTAGGCCCCGTATAGTCCCCCCACATTAGGCCCGTATAGTCCCCCCCACATTAGGCCCAGTATAGTCCCCCCCACATTAGGCCCAGTATAGCCCCCCCCACATTAGGCCCAGTATAGTCCCCCCAACATTAGGCCCAGTATAGTCCCCCACATTAGGCCCAGTATAGTCCCCCCACATTAGGCCCAGTATAGTCCCCCCCCACATTAGGCCCAGTATAGTCCCCCCCACATTAGGCCCAGTATAGTCCCCCCCACATTAGGCCCAGTATAGTCCCCCCCCACATTAGGCCCAGAATAGTCCCCCCCACATTAGGCCCAGTATAGTCCCCCCACATTAGGCCCAGTATAGTCCCCCACATTAGGCCCAGTATAGTCCCCCGCACATTAGGCCCAGTATAGTACCCCCCACATTAGGCCCAGTATAGTCCCCCCCCACATTAGGCCCAGTATAGTCCCCCACATTAGGCCCAGTATAGTCCCCCCACATTAGACCCCACATAGTCCCCCCACATTAGGCCCCGTATAGTCCCCCCACATTAGGCCCCGTATAGTCCCCCCACATTAGGCCCCGCATAGTCCCCCCACATTAGACCCCGCATAGTCCCCCCACATTAGACCCCGTATAGTCCCCCCACATTAGGGCCCCGCATAGTCCCCCCACATTAGGCCCAGTATAGTCCCCCCCACATTAGGCCCAGTATAGTCCCCCCACATTAGGCCCAGTATAGTCCCCCCCACATTAGGCCCAGTATAGTCCCCCCCCACATTAGGCCCAGTATAGTCCCCCCCACATTAGGCCCAGTATAGTCCCCCCACATTAGGCCCAGTATAGTCCCCCCACATTAGGCCCAGTATAGCCCCCCCACATTAGGCCCAGTATAGTCCCCCCCACATTAGGCCCAGTATAGTCCCCCCCACATTAGGCCCAGTATAGTCCCCCCAACATTAGGCCCAGAATAGTCCCCCCCCCACATTAGGCCCAGTATAGTCCCCCCACATTAGGCCCAGTATAGTCCCCCCACATTAGGCCCAGTATAGTCCCCCCACATTAGGCCCAGTATAGTCCCCCCACATTAGGCCCAGTATAGTCCCCCACATTAGGCCCAGTATAGTCCCCCCACATTAGGCCCAGTATAGTCCCCCCACATTAGGCCCAGTATAGTCCCCCCCACATTAGGCCCAGTATAGTCCCCCCACATTAGGCCCAGTATAGTCCCCCCACATTAGGCCCAGTATAGCCCCCCCACATTAGGCCCAGTATAGTCCCCCCCACATTAGGCCCAGTATAGTCCCCCCCACATTAGGCCCAGTATAGTCCCCCCCACATTAGGCCCAGAATAGTCCCCCCCCCCACATTAGGCCCAGTATAGTCCCCCCACATTAGGCCCAGTATAGTCCCCCCACATTAGGCCCAGTATAGTCCCCCCACATTAGGCCCAGTATAGTCCCCCCACATTAGGCCCAGTATAGTCCCCCCACATTAGGCCCAGTATAGTCCCCCCACATTAGGCCCAGTATAGTCCCCCCACATTAGGCCCAGTATAGTCCCCCCCACATTAGGCCCAGTATAGTCCCCCCACATTAGGCCCAGTATAGTCCCCCCCACATTAGGCCCAGTATAGTCCCCCCCACATTAGGTGCAGTTCCCCCACAAACATACAGCCTTCAGCCATACAGTGTATTACTGAAGGCTGTATGCCTGTGTACTGCCCCACTTCGGTGTTCCGAGCACCACTCCTCTGGTCCGGCTATACAAGTAGGTCCCGGGACCGGAGGAGCGGTGCTCGGAACACCAAAGGTGACGCGCCGCTGGAAACACTTACCAAGTTGACAGCGCGCGTCCTCCTCGCTGCTCCGGTCCTCTGCGATTGTTGCTATGGGCGCACGCATGGGACGTCAGTGACATCCCTGCGTGCGCTACCTCCCGGCGGTCCCCGCGTTTTTAAAGTAAACTCGGGGCCGCAGGGACTTAGAGGCTTCCCGAAAGCATCTTTCGGGACACAGAGGTGTCCCGCGGCAAAAACACCCGGCGGGTGTTTTTCCCACGGCACATCTTACACTATGTCACGGCACACTAGTGTGCCGTGGCACAGTGGTTGAAAAACACTGGGTTAGTGAATGGTGGAGCCGGAGCTTACAGCTTCGGCTCCACCATGCTAGGGAGCGGGGGGGCAGCAAACTCGGGGGGGGGGGGGGGGGTGGGGGAGGGCAATTGCCCTGTTGCACCCCCCCCTGGATCCGCCACTGGCTGGGAGTTGTAGCTTTGCAATAGCTGGACAGATGTCTGTTGAAAGGGGGGAAAAGCACCAGAAATAAAGCAATGTGGGCTTTGAAAAACACCATTTATATGTTGTTTTTAATTACAGCCTAAGCCTAGGAACAAACACAATTCTTGTTTGATGTTTTTTTCTTTTTTTGCAAAAAAACAAACAAACATCAAAATCTTCCCCCTCATGTCTTTTCTCAGCTATCTTTGTGTTATTTTTGCTAAAAGCACTGGGGGGGGGGGGGGGGGGGTCTTAGAGATTTATCAAAACCAGGGAAGAGGGAAAGTGGACCAGTTGCCCATAGCAACCAATCAGGTAGTTTCTTTCAGTTTTTAAAAAGGCCTCTGAAAAGTGAAAGAAGCGATCTGATTGGTTGCTATGGGCAACTGGTCCACTTGACCTCTGCACAGGTTTTCATACATCTGTCCCAATGTGTATTATTATTATCATCATCATCATCATCATCATCATTATTATTATTATTATTATTATTATAGGAAGTGTTTTTTCTTTGGTGTTTTTTTTCCCTCTGGCTTTTCTAATTACAAGTCATGTGATTCTTTCATCATTTGACTGAAGGATTTCTATAAAAAAAAATAGTGAGAAAATACCACCCCAAAAATAAAAAAACATGCTCTCGGCATCCCACAGATTTGATAGCCTAAAAACACCATAAAAGGATGAAGAAACCCCCATTAGTGTCTGGTGTTTCATATTACCCTATTGATTCCAACCTAACATGTGCCCGCAGCGAGCATGGTGTTTTTTATGACAAACACGCCAAGTGTAATCCCAGCTGAAATGAATGTTTTCACAATAGGTGTGAACAGACTGCAGGATGTGCTAGATATATTTGCATAGTTGCGGCATACAGCACGTGCAGCATTTATGTGGCGGCTTTCCGCTGGCATATATGGCTTTCTGTGCTGGTGAATGCAGCGGGCACTTACTGGCGTTTTTTTCCTAGCTGCACAGTTTTGCACCACAACCACTCCGGTTGGGACCAGGCTGACCGATCTAATGACCAAGATGCCGCAGTGAACGGCTTTATTTCTGTGAAAGTTCTGGCGAACTACAATGCTCAGAAGAGGAGGAGCGCCATTGAGCTTTTGGAAAGAGAATTAGTTTGGAATGGTCAGGGCCATGTGCGTTTACAAAGCCCCCGTGGTGCCAGAACAGTGGACCCCCACATGTGACCCCATTTTGGAAACTACACCCCTCACAGAATTTAATAAGGGGTGCAGTGAGTATTTACACCCCACAGCTCGTTGGAACAGTGGGCTGTGCAAATGAAAAATTTAATTTTTCATTTTTACGGACCACTGTTCCAAAAATCTGTCAGACACCTGTGGGGCGTAAATTCTCAATGTACCCCTTATTACATTACGTGAGGGGTGTAGTTCCAAAATGGGGTCACATGTGTCGGGGGTCCATTGTTCTGGCACTATGGGGGCTTTGTAAACACATGTGGCCTTCAATTCCAGACAAATTTTCTCTACAAAATCCCAATGGCGCTCCTTCTCTTCTGAGCATTGTAGTTCACCCGCAGAGCACTTTAAATTCACATATGGGGTATGTTCTTACTCAGAAGAGATGGGGTTACACATTTTGGGGGGCTTTTTTCCTATTTTCCCTTGTGAAAATGAAAATTTTAGGGTAACACCAGCATTTAAGTGAAAAAATATATTTTTTTTCATTTTCCCATCCAACTTTAAAGAAAATTTGTCAAACACCTGTGGGGTGTTCAGGCTCATTATACCCCTTGTCACGTTCGGTGAGGGGTGTAGTTTCCAAAATAGGGTCACATGTGGGTATTTATTTTTTTGCGTTTGTCAGAACCGCTGTACAATCAGTCACCCCTGTTCAAATCACCAATTTAGGCCTCAAATGTACATGGTGCGCTCTCATTCCTGAGCCTTGTTGTGAGCCCGCAGAGCATTTTTTTGCTCACATCTGGGGTATTTCCGTACTCAGGAGAAATTGCGTTACAAATTTTGGGGGTCTTTTTTTCCTTTTACCGCTTGTGGAAATAAAAAGTATGGGGCAACACCAGCATGTTAGTGTAAAATTTTTTAAAATTTTTTTACACTAACAGGCTGGTGTAGCCCCCAACTTTTCCTTTTCACAAGCGGTAAAAGGAAAAAAAGACCCGCAAAATTTGTAGTGCAATTTCTCCCGAGTACGGAGATACCCCATATGTGGCCCTAAACTGTTTCCTTGAAATACGACAGGGCTCCGAAGTGAGAGAGCGCCATGTGCATTTGAGGACTAAATTAGGGATTGCACAGGGGTGGACATAGGGGTATTCTACGCCAGTGATTCCCAAACAGGGTGCCTCCAGCTGTTGCTAAACTCTCAGCATGCCTGGACAGTTAGTGGCTGTCCAGAAATGCTGGGAGTTGTTGTTTTGCAACAGCTGGAGGCTCCGTTTTGGAAACCCTGCCGTACAAGACGTTTTTAATTTTTTATTGGGGGGGGGGGGGGGACAGTGTAAGGGGGTGTACATGTAGTGTTTTACCCTTTATTATGTGTTAGTGTAGTGTAGTGTTTTTAGGGTACATTCACACTGGCGTGCTACGGTGAATTTCCCGCTAGGAGTTTGCGCTGCGGCAAAAAATTTGCCGCAGCCCAAACTTGAAGCAGGAAATTTACTGTAAACCTGTCTTTGTGCATGTACCCTGTGCATTCACATGGGGGGTCAAACCTCCAGCTGTTTCAAAACTACAACTCCCAGCATGTACTGACAGACCGTGCATGCTGGTAGTTGTACTTTTGCAACAGCTGGAGGCACACTGGTTGGAAAACCTTCAGTTAGGTTCTGTTACCTAACTCAGTATTTTCCAACCAGTGCGCCTCCAAATTTGCCAGATTTGTAAATTATTTCTATTTAAAAATCTTAATCCTTCCAATAGTTATCAGCTGCTGTATTCTACAGAGGAAGTTATTTTCTTTTTGGATTTCTTTCCAGTCTGACCACAGTGCTCTCTGCTGACACTCTTTTTATTAGAAAAATACAAAACTTATCAAATACAAAACACAAAGCAAGCTTAACCAGCTATAACATAAATAAGAAATACTCTAGAACCAAAAACAAAACCTCATAAACAAAACCCTGCCTAACCGGCCAGCCCAGCTTTACTAAGATACTAAAATACTAAGATATTAACCCCTTCCCGCAGAATGTCATATATAAACGCCGGGTTGTGCAGTGCGTTCACGCATCCCGACGTTTATAAATGACATTCAGTTAACCCGGACCAGCGGTGGGACCGAGGAGCAACGCGGGACCGGCCACGTTGACGAGCAGCGACGGGACCGGCAGGTAAGTACATGGTCCTCAGAAGCAGCAGTGAAGATCTTCACTGCTGCTTCTAGGAGTCTGAAAACTACTGAAATTGTATAATGGTCTCCAATCTGTGCTCTTGCAGCTGTTGCAAAACTACAACTCCCAGCATGAACTGACTGTCCAGGAATGCTGGGAGTTTTAGTTCAGCAACATCTGGCACTTCAGATGTTGCCGAACTACAACTCCCAGCATGCCCTTCAGCTGTCTGGGCATGCTGGGAGTTGTAGTTTTGCAACAACTGGAGACACACTGGTTGGGAAACATTGTTTCTAACTCAGTGTTTCCTAACCTGTGTGCCTCCAGCTGTTGCAAAACTATAACTCCCAGCATGCACTAGCAGACCATGCATGCTGGGAGTTGTAGTTTTGCAACATCTGGAGGGCCCCAGTTTGGAGACCATTGTATAATGGTCTCCAATCTGTGCTCTTCCAGCTGTTGCAAAACTACAACTCCCAGTATGCACTGACTGTCCAGGAATGCTGGGAGTTTTAGTTCAGCAACATCTGGCCCTTCAGATGTTGCCGATCTACAACTCCCAGCATTCCCTTCAGCTGTCTGGGCATGCTGGGAGTTGTAGTTTTGCAACAACTGGAGACACACTGGTTGGGAAACATTGTCTGTTTCTAACTCAGTGTTTCCTAACCTGTGTGCCATATACACATACCCCTACACAGCCCCCCTCCCCCAATAAGAACATCCAAAGCAGAGCCTCCAGCTGTTGAAAAACAACAACTCCCAGTATTGCCGGACAGCCCTTGACTGTCCACGCATGCTGGGAGTTTTGCAACAGCTGGAGGCACCCTGTTTGGGAATCACTGGCGTAGAATACCCCTATGTCCACCCCTATGCAAATCCCTAATTTAGGCCTCAAATGCACATGGCGCTCTCACTTTGGAGCCCTGTCGTATTTCAAGGCAACAGTTTAGGGTCACATATGGGGTATCGCCGTACTCGGGAGAAATTGCGTTACAAGGTTTGGGGGGTATTTTCTTCTTTAACCCTTCATGAAAAGGAAATGTTGGGGTCTACACCAGAATGTTAGTGTAAAATTTTTTAATTTTTTACACTAACATGCTGATGTTGCCCTATACTTTACATTTTCACAAGAGGTAAAAGGTAAAAAAAGCCCCCCAAAATTTGTAACGCAATTTCTCCTGACTACGGAGATACTCCATATGTGGGCGCAAAGTGCTCTGGGGGCGCACAACAAGGCCCAGAAGGGAGAGCGCACCATGTACATTTGAGGTGATTTGCACAGGGGTGGCTGATTGTTACAGCGGTTTTGACAAACGCAAAAAAAAAAAAAAAACCACATGTGACCCCATTTCGGAAATGACACCCCTCAGGGAATGTAGTGAGGGGTGCAGTGAGAATTTACCCCCCACAGGTGTCTGACGGATCTTTGGAACAGTGGTCCGTGAAAATGAAAACTTGTACAGCCCACTGTTCCAAAGATCTGTCAGACACCAGTGGGGGGCAAATGCTCACTGTACCCCTTTTTACGTTCCTCAAGGGGTCTAGTTTCCAAAATGGTATGCAATGTGGTTTTTTTTGCTGTCCTGGCACCATAGGGGCTTCCTAAATGCGACATGCTCCCCGAGCAAAATTTGCTCTCAAAAAGCCAAATATGACTCCTTCTCTTCTGAGCATTGTAGTTCGCCCATAGTGCACTTCAGGTCAACTTATGGGGTACCTCCATACTCAGAAGAGAAGGGGTTACAAATTTTGGGGGGTATTTTCACATATTAACCCTTGCAAAAATGTGAAATTTGGGGTGAAACACACATTTTAGTGGAAAATTTTTTATTTTTTTTTACATTTGCAAAAGTCGTGAAACACTTGTGGGGTATTAAGGCTCACTTTATTCCTTATTACGTTCCTCAAGGGGTCTAGTTTCCAAAATGGTATGCCATGTGTTTTTTTTTTTTTGCTGTTCTGGCACCATAGGGGCTTCCTAAATGCGACAAAATTTGCTCTCAAAAAGCCAAATATGACTCCTTCTCTTCTGAGCATTGTAGTTCGCCCGTAGTGTACTTCAGGTCAACTTATGGGTTACCTCCATACTCAGAAGAGAAGGGGTTACAAATATTGGGGGGTATTTCCTGCTATTAACCCTTGGAAAAATGTGAAATTTGGGGGGAAATACAATTTTAGTGAAAAAAAAAATTTATTTTTTTACATATGCAAAAGTCGTGAAACACCTGTGGGGTATTAAGGCTCACTTTATTCCTTGTTATGTTCCTCAAGGGGTCTAGTTTCCAAAAGGGTATGCCATGTGAGGTTTTTTTGCTGTTCTGGCACCATAGGGGCTTCCTAAATGCGACATGCCCCCCGAGCAAAATTTGCTCTCAAAAAGCCAAATATGACTCCTTCTCTTCTGAGCATTGTAGTTCGCCCGTAGTGCACTTCAGGTCAACTTATGGGGTACCTCCATACTCAGAGGAGAAGGGGTTACAAATATTGGGGGGGATTTCCTGCTATTAACCCTTGGGAAAATGTGAAATTTGGGGGGAAACACACATTTTAGTGAAAAAAAATATATATTTTTTACATATGCAAAAGTCGTGAAACACCTGTGGGGTATTAAGGCTCACTTTATTCCTTATTACGTTCCTCAAGGGGTCTAGTTTCCAAAATGGTATGCCATGTGTTTTTTTTTTTTGCTGTTCTAGCACCATAGGGGCTTCCTAAATGCGACATGCCCCCCGAGCAAAATTTGCTCTCAAAAAGCCAAATATGACTCCTTCTCTTCTGAGCATTGTAGTTCGCCCGTAGTGTACTTCAGGTCAACTTATGGGTTACCTCCATACTCAGAAGAGAAGGGGTTACAAATATTGGGGGGTATTTCCTGCTATTAACCCTTGGAAAAATGTGAAATTTGGGGGGAAATACACATTTTAGTGAAAAAAAATAATTATTTTTTTACATATGCAAAAGTCGTGAAACACCTGTGGGGTATTAAGGCTCACTTTATTCCTTGTTATGTTCCTCAAGGGGTCTAGTTTCCAAAATGGTATGCCATGTGAGGTTTTTTTTGCTGTTCTGGCACCATAGGGGCTTCCTAAATGCAACATGCCCCCCAAAAACCATTTCAGAAAAACATACTCTCCAAAATCCCCTTGTCGCTCTTTCCCTTCTGAGCCCTCTACTGCGCCCGCCGAACACTTTACATACACATATGATGTATGTGCTTACTCAAGAGAAATTGGGCTACAAATATAAGTATACATTTTCTCCTTTTACCCCTTGTAAAAATTCAAAAATTGGGTCTACAAGAACATGCGAGTGTAAAAAATGAAGATTGGGAATTTTCTCCTTCACTTTGCTTCTATTCCTGTGAAACACCTAAAGGGTTAAAATGATGACTGAATGTCATTTTGAATACTTTGGGGGGTGCAGTTTTTATAATGGGGTCTTTTGTGGGGTATTTCTAATATGAAGACCCTTCAAATCCACTTCAAACCTGAACTGGTCCCTGAAAAATAGTGAGTTTGAAAATTTTGGGAAAAATTGGAAAATTGCTGCTGAACTTTGAAGCCCTCTGGTGTCTTCCAAAAGTAAAAACTCGTCACTTCTATGATGCAAACATAAAGTAGACATATTGTATATGTGAATAAAATTTTTTTTTATTTGTAATATACATTTTCCTTACAAGCAGAGAGCTTCAAAGTTAGAAAAATGCAAAATTTTCTAATTTTTCATCAAATTTTAGGATTTTTCACAAGGAAAGGATGCAAGTTACCACAAAAATTTACCACCATGTTAAAGTAGAATATGTCACGAAAACACAATCTCGGAATCAGAATGATAACTAAAAGCATTCCAGAGTTATTAATGTTTAAAGTGACAGTGGTCAGATGTTCAAAAAACGCTCTGGTCCTTAAGGCCAAAATGGGCTTGGTCCTGAAGGGGTTAAAATATGCCCAAAATATCTAATCAAACACTCACACGCTTACCGAAAATGAACATAAGAAAAATAAATAAATAAATAAAATAGCACAACTTGGCTTGTCAAAATATAAACATAAAAGTTATCATTACCCGACTATAACTCAAAACCATCCATACTTGGGAACACGCAACAAGAAAACTAAACAGAAAAGTAGCAAGCACACCTAAAAAAAAGAAAAATGAATAAATAAATAAAATAAAAAATAATTATTGTATGTTTTTTTACATTTTATTTTTTTTATATATTTTTTCATTTATTTTTTACATTTTTTATATTTTTTTAATCTATATATATTTTTTTTTCTCATATATTAAAATAATAAATAAATAAATAAATTTGAAAAAAAATTACAAAAAATATGTATATTGTAATAATAATAATAATAATAATAAAAATAATCAAAATAATCATATCACACATACATTCACTTACAAAACGTCCAAAGTAACTGGATCCTCTATCCGGGACTAATGAAAATACCAAAGAAAACATAAAACAGACCAAATAACTGAAATAAACAAAATAAACCACATATCAACACAACAACTGGTCCGGCTACCATAACGCTATAACATGAAACAATATGAAACAATATAGATATAACACAATATAGGTACAAAATTACTAAATTTACTATATAAATTAAATATAAAATAAACAAAATATATGCACTACAGAAAACACCTACAAAATCAATAGAAAACCCTAGGAAAAACCCTACACTAAAACTGTACCCTCACCCACACCCCGGTCATCAGAGTTCCTACACTTCAAATTGTCCCTCACATATAGCTTCCCCTGAAAGCAGCGCCAGGCCAAGTCCCAAAACTTCTGGGGGATCCTTTTCATGTTTAAAAGGTACAACCCCACCCTCAGATCCCGACCTGGGCAGTCCCTGAGCGCCAGAGGCTTCTGGAAGTGGGTCAACAGAACCCGTTTGTCAAGGAACTGCCTTCACTGGGTCCTGCTCTCCCACACTCCCAGACCCCACCGACGTATCGCCTTCAGAGTCGGGGTAGCGTAAGCCGGAAGATATCCATGGGGCGTACGGAGGTCCTTCACTTGCCCTCCTGTCTCCCATTCCTGGAAGAAAGGCCGAAACCATTCCCTGCAGTAGAGTACCCACGGAGAAGCCCTCTCTGACCAGAGGTTTGAGATGTTAGCTTTCAAGAAGGTGTTGGTTAAGAACACCACAGGGTTTACCATAGATAAACCCCCTAGTCTCCTCGTGCGGTACGTAACCTCCCTCTTGACTAGGTTCATCCTGTTTCCCCATAACAGTTGGAAAAACAGGCTGTAGATTCTAATGTAGTAAGCTTCTGGCAAGATACATACGCTGCAGATAGATAAACAAGGGGAGCAGGTACGATTTGATCAGGTGTACCCTTTCCCTGAGGGTCATAGACCAACCCTTCCATTGGTCCACCTTCTGAGCGGCATCCTGGAGCTTACCATCCCAGTTTTTGGTTGGATAATCATCCTGGCCGAATATGATGCCCAAAACTTTTGCTGACTCTTGGGGCCCGGGAAGAGTGTCCGGGAGATCAAACTTGGGATCTCGCCCTCCCAGCCAGAGACTCTCACACTTATCCCGGTTGATCTTAGACCCAGATGCCTCCGAGTAGCGGTCCACTTCCGACATCACCACATCGACCTCCTCTCGCGAGGAGACAAAAATAGTGACATCGTCAGCGTACGCCACCACTCTCTGGGCGACATCCAGCTCCGCCAGACTCATCCTGACTCCCGCCAACGGCCCACAATCTACCCTCCGGACGAAGGGATCGATCGCAAACACGTATAAAAGCAGGCTCAAAGGACAACCCTGACGGACTCCGGACCCCACCTCAAAACAGCGGCCAGACCAACCGTTCACCAGTGGGAAACTCTCTGCCCCTGCATACAAGATCTTAAGCCAATTAACAAAAGTACTCGGTAAGCCATATCTCAGGAGGACGGACCAGAGGTACTCGTGGTTCACCCGATCAAACGCTTTGGCCTGATCCAGGGACAGCAAGTACCCCTTCCAGAAACCCGCTCTACTCCGCTCCACTGCCTCCCTGACACTAAGGACCGCACTTAAGGTGCTTCGGCCTGGAACAGAGCAGTGCTGAGCCCCCGAAAGGAGCCGGGGTGCAAACTTCACCAGCCGATTAAACAGTATCTTAGCCGGAAGCTTCCTGTCCGTATTGAGAAGAGCTATGGGCCTCCAATTCTCAATACGGCTGGGATCTTTACCCTTTGACAGAAGAATCAGGGCTGACCTCCTCATTGAATTCGGCAGAGTGCCCGAGGAGAGACACTCATTGAATACCTCAGTCAAGAGGGGAGCTAAAGACTCCTTAAAGGTCCTGTACCACTCGGATGTTAAGCCATCCGGACCTGGCGACTTCTTAGGGGCGAGCCCCTCGATCGCTAGTCTCACTTCCTCTTCCCTGATTTCTTCTGCCAAAACATCAAGAGAGGGGTCTACCCCTGGCTCAGGAATGGTTTCAGCCAGGAAAGCCGACATCTTGTCTTGATCTAGATCCTTCCTTCCCAAGAGGTGCAAGTAGAAGGATCTGACGACCTCCAAGATCCCTGATCTGGACCGATTCAGAGATCCTGTACTATCAATCAGTCCTGAAATGACTTTACTACTCACTGACATCTTACAGTTTGTGTAAGGGTCGGGCGAGCGGTACTTCCCGAAATCCCTCTCAAAAACCAAAGATGCGTGCCTATCGTACTGACACCCCATCAGCAAGGATTTCACTCTGGAGATATCCTCACGGCTACCTCCAGTCGAGACAAGAAGCTCGAGTTTCCTACTCAGACCCTGATACAGGCGATACCTGTTCAGGGACCTGAGGCTCGAGAGCTGGCGGAAGAACCCCTCAACCCGCTTCTTCAATATCTCCCACCACTCTGACTTACTACTACATAGGCCCAGTAAAGGTACCTGACTCTGAAGAAAATCCTCAAAGGACTGTCTTATCTCCGCTTCCTCCAGGAGGGACAAATTCAGCTTCCAATAACCTTTTCCCATCCGGGGGGGTCTCTGAAACATTCAGGGAAAACAAAATCATACAGTGGTCGGAGAACTCCACCTCAACCATGGACACTGCGGAAGCTACGGCTTCCTCCTTTAAATAAAACCTATCTATCCTAGACCTGCGACTACCTTGATGATAGGGGAAACCCGTGTGGCCTGAGGGGCTCCGGATGTGGGCGTCCTCTAGGCGAGCTTCTCTAGCTATGCTAATCAGTGCAACACTATCGCAAGTCAGCGGACCATTGGAGCCTCTCCTATCTTGAGACCTCGTGACATTATTGAAGTCCCCTCCAAAGATCACTTGCCGACTCGTAAAAAGAAAGGGCTTAATCCTCATAAAGAGATCTTTACGGCCCCGCTTAGTTTGCGGGGCGTAGATGTTAATGAGCCGGAGCTCTTGTCCCTTCATGAAGACATCTAAGATCAGGCACCTCCCCATTTCTAACTCAATAACCCGTCTGCATTCAACAGGAGCAGTAAAAAGGACCGCCACCCCACTATACGGCTCAGCCGCAAGAGACCAGTGGGAGGGACCGCGCCTCCACTCTCTTCTGGCTTTTACCAGGGAGGCTAGATCTGACAACCTGGTCTCTTGTAAAAAGAAAATGTCAGCTTCAACACGGCCGAGAAAATCAAAGGCTGCGAATCTAGCCGTATCTGATTTTATGCTGGCACAGTTAATGGATGCCAACGTGATTGAGTTAGATGGCCTCACCCCTTAAACCTTCTTCCTCTCCTTCCCTCCACCCCCATCTGAATCGGAGGAAGACCCTATGCCTCTTTTTAAACTCAGGGATATATCCATCCTAGGATCTTTACCTCCAGCATCTGGTGTTACCTCAGCCCCTGAGGAAACTGCCCCAGAGGAAGGAGGCTCGGCACCTCCTGGAGGCCGCACTGCCTCCGGACCCTCGAGAAGAGGAGGGGAGATGGTATACTCTGGCGAGATACCGCTTTTACAGCGAAATCTCGCCATCCGGGCTCGTTTTTCATCAGCTCATAATTAGACCAAAAGAGATCTAGTCCTTCCGGCCTAACAAAGCTGACGTCAAACTCGGAGGAGCCGAAGGGGTGAATCAGGTCAAAGATGTCCCCAGCCCTGAAACCCATCTGGAAAAGAAGCTCCACCACCACCATGCATCTTCGCCTTTCCAGACCAAACGGGCCACATTCCTGCGATCTACCTCCTGCCCGGGTGTCTGGAGGGACCATACGGCCTACCCATTCCTCTCTCGGAACGCTCCCAGACCATGTCTCTCCACCCAAAAAGACAGGTCCATCTCCTTTCCCTCTACCTGGAGCGTCCTTTCTCCTCTCTTTAGTGCCTCCAGGAGGCGCCGTTGCAACTGACCTTCACCAGATACAGGAGGTAAAGATCCTACTGAACCCCCAGCCGCCACACTTGCATAACTCCTGACGACCGGGGGGGGGCAGCCGGACCAGACACCGTCCTTACATCCCCGCCTAGGCCACCTGTACTGCCACAAAAGCCACTCTTATTCCTACCATCCACACCACTACTACTACTCTCATTCACACCACTACTCCTCCCATCTGCACCACTACCACTCCTCTCATTCACACCACTACCACCCCTCCTCTTCACTCCACTATCACCACTCTTATTCACTTCACTGCCACTCCTCCCAATCACTCCACTACCACTCCTCCCATCTGCACCACTACCACTCCTCTCATTCACTCCACTATCACCACTCTCATTCACACCACTACCACTCCTCCCATCCACAACACTACCACTCCTCCCATCTACACCACTACCACTGCTCCCATCTACACCACTACCACTCCACCCATCTGCACCACTTCCACTCCTCCCATCTGCACCACTACCAATCCTCCCATCTGCACCACTACCACTCCTCCCATTTGCACCACTACCACTGCCACATACACCCCTCTCATCCACAGCACTACCACTCCCATCTTTCAAACACCTTGTATTAACATTGCTTTTATTGACAGTATTTTTGGGATCAGCAGCTGCTTCACCCACTACCTCTGGGCTGGCCTGGACATGCTTTAGCTTGGCCTTTTTGTACATTCTCAAGTCACCGGCGGCTGCCATTGTCGGCGACGCTGACTCCTCCTCCATTCGAGATGTTACCGCCGACATCACCTCCCGAAGCTGAGGCTGCCCCTCCGGGCGCAACTTCACCCCTCCTCGTGCCACTGATGTGCAGGGACTCCCCTCTCTCACAGGGGAGATCCCTGCAGTGTCCGCGCCAAACACTGTGCCCAACCGCACGGGCTCAGCAGCAGGTTCTGACACCTGGACGCTCCCCCCCCTCTCTCAGGGGAGTGCCCCGCAGCACCGACACTACTAGCAGCGCCCAGGGGACCGCCCCCCGAGCAGAAGATCTCACCACACACCTCAGGCGCCTGGACACTCCCCCCCCCCTCTCAGGGAAGTGCCCCGCAGGGCTAGTAACATTGCCCACAATACTCGGGGAACCGCTCCCCTTGCAAACTGCCGCATAACTATTGCCCACCATTAGCCAGTCCTGTTCTTCCCTACCAGCAGGACGCGTGACTGTAGCACCTGCGGCCATGTTGGATGCACCACTGTACCCCCCGTGCTGGTCCCGTTCCACAGCAGAAGCGGGATCTGGCAGAGTGGGAGGCCCAGCAGCCTGAATCAACTTTTCAGGTGGCCCAGACTGCTGGATTGGAGAGAAAACAAACTTTATCTGCTCCTCAGCCTTTTTCTTCTTCTTTTTTTTCCTCTTCCTCCCCTCAGGGCCCAGGTCCTGGCCAAAACTGCAATTTTCCAGACGGTTGGGTGACTCCTGCATCACTATGGCCCGCAGGAGCCCCCCACAGACCAGTCCACTGTCACCGCCATCACTACTGTCACTTTCCTCAGAGGTGGCTGGTAAGGCGACTTGGGCAGGGTTGATGTAATCTGCACTCGGGGTGACAGAGGTCTTAGGGGTATACGGGGTATCACACACATCCCCCTCACTCTCATCTCCCTCACTGCCGCCATCTCCCTCACCACCTTCCTCCATCTTCTCCTCCGTGACACACAAGCACTCTTCCTCCCCCTGACTATCCTCTTCCTCCTTCACAGGGGTACGCATGGTTTTATAGCGGTCTTCATTCTTTAATTTTTCTTTAAACATGCCTGCACCCTCTACAATCAGCATTCGGGCTCTCACCACATCCTGCTCCTCTGCCTTCAGCTGACACACCCTGGCAGCGAACCTTGCCCTCATGGCCTTGGCAGAGTTATCTGTTTGGTAGCGAGCAAACTTCAGGTCTTCCCTTATGATTTTCAGCTTTTTTCCCAGCTACTCATATTCTACTAGATTTGCCTGCATGCGGGAACCGAAAGTAGCTAGCGACTCCCTGGGACCCTTCACCCCCCATTGCTGGGGTTCCATAGTATCAGACACAGTCCCCGAAGACATAACCATAAGCTTCTTACCGGACGCCTTGTGGTTTCCAGCGACGGACGGGGGAGTGGGCTCCACATTACTGCGGAGCCTGCTGGATCTTCTCACCCTGTCCTGGGAATCGGCCGTAGCTCTCTCACTCCCACCCCCCGCCGTCCTAGTTCGAGGGGTGGAAGTCTGGGGCTCCATAGCAGGAGGCTCTCCCAAGGAAGCTGCCACCCTCCTGGGGAAAAGGCTGTAGGAAACACTGCTTCAATCCTCTCTCTCTGGAAAACTCTGGAAGTCAGACACACCCAACAGCTGCTGTGTTCCACAGGAAGTGCTCTCTGCTGACACCTCTGTCCATGTCAGGAACTGTCCAGAGTAGGAGAAGTTTACTATGGAGATTTGCTCCTACTCACATAGAGCACTGTAGTCAGACCGAAAAGAACTATACAACTTCCTCTGTAGCATACGGCAGCTGATAAGTACTGTAAGGATTAAGATTTTTAAGAAGTAATTTACAAATCTGTTTAACTTTCTGGCACCAGTTGATTTAAAAAAACTAAATCCCTCAAGCAACCGTTCAGCCCCAGTCCAGAACCATCTGACCGGACCACAGGGACCAGTGTGGAGGAGAACAGTGTCCAGGCTGTAAAAGAGAAGAACACTGGAGCAGCCAGATACACTGACTCTAAGGCTGAGCCTCATACTTCTACCGAAGCTGCAGAGTTATAGGGGAACTGTAAAAATGAAAGTACTACAACCCCCAGTGTGGTCCGTCTATGCCCCCCTAAGGGTCAGGGTTGGAGGAGGCACAGGTTGAAAAGACACACTACAATGGGAGTTGTAGTACTGTAGTTGTTAAAGAAAAAAAAGATG
Organism: Hyla sarda; assembly: GCF_029499605.1. Classification (NCBI taxonomy): domain Eukaryota; kingdom Metazoa; phylum Chordata; class Amphibia; order Anura; family Hylidae; genus Hyla; species Hyla sarda. The sequence goes on from NC_079192.1 coordinate 90,945,387, forward strand.
TTTTCATCAGGTTGCCCATAGCAACCAATCAGATTGCTTCTTTCATTCTTGAGAAGACCTCTGAAAAATAAAAGAAGTAATCTGATTGGTTGCTAAGAGCAACTGGACAACATTTCCTCTCCACAGGTACATTTCCCCGATTGTCTTCATATTTAGGATGAGAATCTACTGACAAAGTGAGTAGCCAACCATTTCTGGGCATAAAACTCTGTAAGAGACAGCAGTCTGGGGGCGTCTGTGGTGGACATGAAGGAAGGGGGGGGGGGTCCAGGGAAATTGAGATTTGACGTCTGCAGCGAGCGCTTCTCACTGAGCGACGGGTCTCATCCCAGGTATTGCAGGGGGACCCCCCACGATCAGCTACTTATCCCATAAACCATGGATAGGGGATAAGTTAATTTTTGCCATAGTTTTCCTTTAATTGGCCAGAACACACCCAAAATCGGTCCCAGCCAAATATTGCTTTGTGTCCTGTCATTTCTCCCAGCTGTTCTTTTTCTACCTGCTTGTAAGGCATGCCTACACTCTCTAATTCCTTAAAGTGGTACTCCGCCCCTAGATATCTTATCCCCTACCTTAAGGATAGGACAAAAGATGACTGATCACTGGGACCCCCGCAATCTTCATGCAGCACCCGGCGTTCCAAATAATATATTTAGAACTCTGGGTTCTCGTGGTGCGGGTCGTGACCTCACGCCACACCCTTTCCATTTATGTCTATGGGAGGTGGTGTGATGTCACAAGAAGGTGTGGCATGATGTCACGAATCCCACCACAGGAACCAGTGAGCTAAACATAATATTTAGAATTTTGGTTGCTGCATGGAGATTGCTGGGGTCCCAGCAGCAGGATCCCATTGATCAGACATCTTATCCCCTATCCTTTACATAGGGGATAAGATATCTATACCCCTTTAAGGGACAGTTCATGTACCCAAAAGTTGATCCTTTGCAACCGTATGACCCCTAGCAAGTTCCCTGCATGAGTCCCATTCATCAGAAAAAGGCTTGTGCATGGAACTTGCTGGGTGTTCTACGTTTGCCTCATAAACTGCACCACCCAGCACCAGTTGCCTCTCTCCGCACCGCATTATGCAGATCGTGCAGGAGAGCAGCTTTGGTCATCCATGTTTTGCTAACTCTATTTTCACACACAGAAATAAATAAATGAGTCGAACAAGTCAAAGAACAGTTTAAAAAAAGGGGAACTTTATTTATTATTTATTAAAATGTTTGTGTAGGGGATTTTTTGTAACCTCCCATCACTCACAAAGAGCGTACAGTAACTAATACTCAGGACAGGAAAAACCTCCAGAGGGGAGGAAACCTGTAGGGAATCCATGGCTACTGTATGGCCCTTCCTCTGGGCATACTAAAGGAGGTTACCTCTAGAATTTGGGCAAATGTTTCTGTGTATGTGCATGATTCCTAGGCCTGTGCCTTCATCCAACGTCTTGCTGTAGGTCCCGAAATGCTACTCCATGTCCTGGAAATAGTGCATCTAAGATAGGGGACAAAAAAAGATAGATTATTTACATGTTTATCATAGAAATACACATGGAACTGCAATAAAGACCTTTTGGACAAAACAATGTAACACTTACCAGTCACAGTCATGTGCATGACTTTGCATTCCCGTGTCCCTACACAGTGTCCAGCACCGGCCCCTCACTGATGAACAGGACCAGTGTTATTTCTGGGGCTATGCCTTCATCCAACGTCTTGCTGTAGGTCCGGAAATGCTACTCCATGTCCTGGAGATAGTGCATCTAAGATAAGAAAAAAAAGATAGATTATTTACATGTTTATCATAGAAATACACATGGAACTGCACTAAAGATCTTTTGGACACAACAATGTAACACTTACCAGTCACAGTCATGTGTATGACTTTGCATTCCCGCGTCCCTACACAGTGTCCAGCACCGGCCCCTCACTGATGGAGAATGAACAGGAGCAGTGTTATTTCTGCTCAGTGCTGCTCTTTGGTGGACAATGGTTATGACATCACATGTGTGACACACTGTTACCTCCTGGGAGTTCTATTTCAGTAGTGCTGCTCTCTGATTGGCTGAAAATCAAAAAAGCTTTCTAATATATTCTGTATGACTGTTATCTAAGGTTTTTGACAAATTTTATTAAAATGGCGCCACTCCCTGTGGGTGCGTTATATTTGTTTCTCCTAACCAGACATTCTGTATATGTAATATCATTTGGTGGCCCCAACAGCCTGGGCCCATAGGTTTCTTACATAGATCAATGCTACTCCGGTAGGCTCAATGAGCAGCGCTGGCCGCCGGGACGTCTGACGAGTGACGTCCCTGACGTTGCGGTCTGGAGCGAAGGATGTCACTAGTCATACGTCCCAGCAGCCATTGATTTAAAGTGGTCGTGGCTCCTGCTGCCAGTTCCAGATCAGACACCATGGCCCTAGATTGACATACTGCAAAACCGATCCCTTGTGGCTGCCCACCTGTTGCAAAACTACAACTCTCAGCCTTCGGCTGTCAGGGCATGCTGGGAGTTGTAGCTTTGCAATAGCTGGACAGACGTCTGTCGAAAGGGGGGAAAAAGCACCAGAAATAAAGCAATGTGGGCTTTGAAAAACACCATTTATATGTTGTTTTTAATCACAGCCTAAGCCTAGGAACAAACACAATTCTTGTTTGATGTTTTGTTTTTTTTATGCAAAAAAAAACAAACATCAAAATCTTCCCCCTCATTTCTTTTCTCAGCTATCTTTGTGTTATTTTTGCTAAAAGCACTGGGGGGAGGTGGAGGGGTTGTCTTAGAGATTTATCAAAACCAGGGAAGAGGGAAAGTGGACCAGTTGCCCATAGCAACCAATCAGGTAGTTTCTTTCATTTTTAAAAAGGCCTCTGAAAAGTGAAAGAAGTGATCTGATTGGTTGCTATGGGCAACTGGTCCACTTGACCTCTGCACAGGTTTTCATACATCTGTCCCAATGTGTATTATTATTATCATCATCATCATCATTATTATTATTATGGGAAGTGTTTTTTCTTTAGTGTTTTTTTTCCCTCTGGCTTTTCTCTTTACAAGTCATGTGATTCTTTCATCATTTGACTGAAGGATTTCTAAAAAAAAAAATTGTGAGAAAATACCCCCCCCCCCCCCCCCAAAAAAAAAAACATGCTCTCGGCATCCCACAGATTTGATAGCCTAAAAACACCATAAAAGGATGAAGAAACCCCCATTAGTGTCTGGTGTTTCATATTACCCTATTGATTCCAACCTAACATGTGCCCGCAGCGAGCATGGTGTTTTTTATGACAAACACGCCAAGTGTAATCCCAGCTGAAATGAATGTTTTCACAATAGGTGTGAACAGACTGCAGGATGTGCTAGATATATTTGCATAGTTGCGGCATACAGCACGTGCAGCATTTATGTGGCGGCTTTCCGCTGGCATATATGGCTTTCTGTGCTGGTGAATGCAGCCGGCACTTACTGGCGGTTTTTTCCTAGCTGCACAGTTTTGCACCACAACCACTCCGGTTGGGACCAGGCTGACCGATCTAATGACCAAGATGCCGCAGTGAACGGCTTTCTTTCTGTGAAAGTTCTGGCGAACTACAATGCTCAGAAGAGGAGGAGCGCCATTGAGCTTTTGGAAAGAGAATTAGTTTGGAATGGTCAGGGCCATGTGCGTTTACAAAGCCCCCCGTGGTACCAGAACAGTGGACCCCCCCACATGTGACCCCATTTTGGAAACTACACCCCTCACAGAATTTAATAAGGGGTGCAGTGAGTATTTACACCCCACAGATCTTTGGAACAGTGGGCTGTGCAAATGAAAAATTTATTTTTTCATTTTTACGGACCACTGTTCCAAAAATCTGTCAGACACCTGTGGGGGTAAATTCTCAATGTACCCCTTATTACATTATGTGGCGGGTGTAGTTTCCAAAATGGGGTCACATGTGTCGAGGGGTCCATTGTTCTGGCACTATGGGGGCTTTGTAAACACATGTGGCCTTCAATTCCGGACAAATTTTCTCTACAAAATCCCAATGGCGCTCCTTCTCTTCGGAGCATTGTAGTTCGACCGCAGAGCACTTTAAATTCACATATGGGGTATGTTCTTACTCAGAAGAGATGGGGTTACAAATTTGGGGGAAGCTTTTTTCCTATTTACCCTTGTGAAAATGAAAAATTTAGGGTAACACCAGCATTTTAGTGAAAAAATTTTTTTTTTTTCATTTTCCCTTCCAACTTTAATGAAAATTCATCAAACACCTGTGGGGTGTTCAGGCTCATTATACCCCTTGTCACGTTCGGTGAGGGGTGTAGTTTCCAAAATGGGGTCACATATGGGTATTTTTATTTTTTTTGCGTTTGTCAGAACCGCTGTACAATCAGCCACCCCTGTGCAAATCACCAATTTAGGCCTCAAATGTACATGGTGCGCTCTCATTCCTGAGCCTTGTTGTGAGCCCGCAGAGCATTTTACGCTCACATATGGGGTATTTCCTTACTCAGGAGAAATTGCATTACAAATTTTGGGGGTCTTTTTTTCCTTTTACCGCTTGTGGAAATAAAAAGTATGGGGCAATACAAGCATGTTAGTGTAAACATTTTTATTTTTTTACACTAACAGGCTGGTGTAGCCCCCAACTTTTCCTTTTCACAAGCGGTAAAGGGAAAAAAAGACCCCAAAAATTTGTAGTGCAATTTCTCCCGAGTACGGAGATACCCCATATGTGGCCCTAAACTGTTTCCTTGAAATACGACAGGGCTCCGAAGTGAGAGAGCGCCATGCGCATTTGAGGACTAAATTAGGGATTGCACAGAGGTGGACATAGGGGTATTCTACGCCAGTGATTCCTAAACAGGGTGCCTCCAGCTTTTGCTAAACTTCCAGCATGCCTGGACAGTCAGTGGCTGTCCAGAAATGCTGGGAGCTGTTGTTTTGCAACAGCTGGAGGCTCCATTTTGGAAACCCTGCCGTACAAGACGTTTTTAATTTTTTATTGGGGGGGGGGGGGGGGGGGACAGTGTAAGGGGGTGTATATGCAGTGTTTTACCCTTTATTATGTGTTAGTGTAGTGTAGTGTTTTTAGGGTAAATTCACACTGGCGTGTTACGGTTAATTTCCCGCTAGGAGTTTGCGCTGCGGGGAAAAATTTTAAGTAGGAAATTTACTGTAAACCTGTCCGTGTGAATGTACCCTGTACATTCACATGGGGGGCAAACCTCCAGCTGTTTCAAAACTACAACTCCCAGCATGTACTGACAGACCGTGCATGCTGGGAGTTGTACTTTTGCAACAGCTGGAGGCACACTGGTTGGAAAACCTTCAGTTAGGTTATGTTACCTAACTCAGTATTTTCCAACCAGTGTGCCTCCAGCTGTTGCAAAACTACAACTCCCAGCATGTACTAATCACCGAAGGGCATGCTGGGAGATGTAGTTATGCAACAGCTTGAGATACCCAACTACAATTCCCAGCATGCCGAGACAGCTGTTTGCTTTCTGGGCATGCTGGGAATTGCAGTTTTGCAACATCTGGAGAGCTACAGTTTTTTGACCACTGCACAGTGATCTCCAAACTGTGGACCTCCAGATGTTGCAAAACTACAACTTCCAGCATGCCCAGACAACAAACAGCTATGTGGGCATACTAGGAGTTGTAGTTTTGCAAGATCTGGAGGGATATAGTTTAGAGACCACTGTATAGTGGTCTCAAATTGCAGCCCTCCAGCTGTTGCAAAACTACATATTCCAGCATGCCCAAACAGCTGTCTGGGCATGCTGGGAGTTGTAGTTTTGCAACATCTGGAGGGCTACAGTTAGAGACCACAGTCTCAGACTGTAGCCCTCCAGATCAACTTACCGGCTTCCATACCATCCCGGGAGCCGTCCTCTTCAGAAGCAAGTGACGGGTAAGTGGACGTCGGCGCCCGGTCCCCTTTGGTTCCCCGTTCTGCCCCGCCTATTGTGGGTGGACAAGACGGGGAAAATGAAAGTTAACCCCCCCGCCCCCGGTCTGCTATTGGTCGTCCCCTCTGACGATCAATAGCAGACCAATAGCAGGGATAGGAGGGGTGGCAACCCTGCCACCCCACTCCTATGCCTACAGGGGATCGTGGGTGTCTTAGACAACCGCGATCTCCCTTCTATTTCGGGTCACCGGGTCACAATAGACCCGTATGACCCGGAATCGGCGCAAATCACAAGTGTGAATTCACTTGCGATTTGCGCCGATCACCGATGGGGGGGTCATCACAAATGCACCCCTGGGCATTTGTGCGGGGTGCCTGCTGATTCATATCAGCAGTCACCCCGGCCCGGTCCCCGTCCGGCGCGCGGCGGGGACTGAAATTCCCACGGGCGTATGGATACGCCCTGGGTCCTTAAGTACCAGGACGTCAAAGCTTATCCATACGCCCTAGGTCCTTAAGTGGTTAAACACTAACCTTGAGGTTAGGGAAATTTGCCAGATTTGTAAATTATTTCTATTTAACCCCTTAAGGACACATGACGTTCTCATACGTCTCCATTTCCGAGTCCTTAAGGACACATGACGTATGAGAACGTCATGTGTTTTACCGGCCCCCCGCAACCATCTGGAGCGGAGCCGGTCCCCGATGCCTGCTGAAATCGTTCAGCAGGCATCGGGGCATATCGCCCAGGGGGGTCATTATGACCCCCCATGTCGGCGATGGCCGCAGATCGCTGGACAATTCAGTCCAGCGATCTGCGGCGGATTCCGGGTCAATCGGGTCTCCAGTGACCCGGTGACCCGGAATTATTGGCTGATCGGGGCCGTCAGAGACGGCCCCGATCAGCCAGAGCCAGCAGGGGTGAGGTGGCACTGGTGCCACCTCACGATCGCCCTGATTCGTCGGCCGGATTACCGGCCGACCAATCAGGGCGCCTGCTGCGAGTGTCACTCCCGCAACCCGCTCCGCCCCTCTTCCGGAGGACGTGAGCGGGTGCGGGACGTGCACCCCGGTGCTGGGGACCCCGATCCCCGGCGCCCCTGTTGGGATCGGGGCCCCAGGAGCAGCGGCGGCGGCGGAGACGACGAGGGACTGACCTGTGCGGCGAGGATCGTTGGAGGTGAGTGACAGCCTCCTGCTGTTGCTTAGCAACAGCTCCCAGCATGCAACAAGGGCATGCTGGGAGCTGTAGTTATGCAACAGCAGGAGGCAGACCACCACAACTCCCAGCATGCCCTTATGGGCATGCTGGGACTTGTAGTTTTGCAACAGCTGGAGGCACATTCTTTCTATGGAAAAGTGTACCTTCAGCTGTTGTGTAACTACAACTCCCAGCTTGCACAATCAGCTAAAGTGCATGCTGGGAGTTGTAGTGGTGCATCTGGTGGTTGCATAACTACAACTCCCAGCATGCCCGTTGGCTGTCGGTGACTGCTGAGAGTTGTAGTTTTGCAACAGCTGAAGGCACACTGAGTTAAGTAGCAAACCAGTGTGTCTCCAGCTGTTGCATAACTACAATCCCCAGCATCCCCAGCCAAAGTAGTATGCCTCCAGCTGTTGCATAACTACAACACCCAGCATGCCCTTCCGCTGTCCGTACATGCTGGGGGTTGTAGCTTTTGCAACAGCTGAAGGCACACTGGTTGCAAAACACTGAGTTTGTTACCAAACTCGGTGTTTCACAACCAGTGTGCCTCCAGCTGTTGCAAAACTACAACTCCCAGCATGCACTGATAGACCGTACATGCTGGGAGTTGTAGTTTTGCAACAGCTGGATGTCCCCCCCCCCCCCAATGTGAACGTACAGGGTACACTCACATGGGCGGAGGATTACAGTAAGTATCCGGCTGCAAGTTTGAGGTGCGGCAAAATTTCTGCCGCAGCTCAAACTGCCAGCGAGAAACTACTGTGAACCCCCCCGCCCGTGCGACTGTACCCTAAAAACACTACACTACACTAACACAAAATAAAATAAAAAGTAAAAAAACACTACATATGCACATACCCCTACACAGCCCCCCTCCCCTCCCCAATAAAAATGAAAAACATCTGGTACGTCACTGTTTCCAAAACGGAGCCTCCAGCGGTTGCAAAACTACAACTCACAGCATGCACTGATAGACCGTACATGCTGGGAGTTGTAGTTTTGCAACAGCTGGATGTTCCCCCCCCCCCCCCCAATGTGAACGTACAGGGTACACTCACATGGGCGGAGGATTACTGTAAGTATCCGGCTGCAAGTTTGAGCTGCGTCAAATTTTCTGCCGTAGCTCAAACTGCCAGCAAGAAACTACTGTGAACTCCCGCCCGTGCGACTGTACCCTAAAAACACTACACTACACTACACTAACACAAAATAAAATAAAAAGTAAAAAACACTACATATACACATACCCCTACACAGCCCCCCTCCCCAATAAAAATGAAAAACGTCTGGTACGCCACTGTTTCCAAAACGGAGCCTCCAGCTGTTGCAAAACAACTACTCCCAGTATTGCCAGATAGCCGTTGACTGTCCAGGCATGCTGGGAGTTTTACAACAGCTGGAGGCACCCTGTTTGGGAATCACTGGCGTAGAATACCCCTATGTCCACCCCTATGCAAGTCCCTAATTTAGGCCTCAAATGCGCATGGCGCTCTCACTTTGGAGCCCTGTCGTATTTCAAGGCAACAGTTTAGGGCACATATGGGGTATCGCCGTACTCGGGAGAAATTGGGCTTCAAATTTTGGGGGGTATTTTCTGCTATTACCCTTTTAAAAAATGTAAAATTTTTGGGAAAACAAGCATTTTAGGTAAAAAAAATATATATTTTTTTACATATGCAAAAGTCGTGAAACACCTGTAGGGTATTAAGGTTCAAATTACCCCTTGTTACGTTCCCCGAGGGGTCTAGTTTCCAAAATAGTATGCTATGTGTTTTTTTTTTTTTCTGTCCTGGCACCATAGGGGCTTCCTAAATGCGGCATGCCCCCAGAGCAAAATTCACTTTCAAAAAGCCAAATGTGACTCCTTCTCTTCTGAGACCTGTAGTGCGCCAGCAGAGCACTTTTCACACCCATATGGGGTGTTTTCTGAATCGGGAGAAATTGGGCTTCAAATTTTGGGGGGTATTTTCTGCTATTACCCTTTTTAAAATTGCAAAAATTTTGGGAAACCAAGCATTTTAGGTAAAAAAAATATATATTTTTTTACATATGCAAAAGTCGTGAAACACCTGTAGGGCATTAAGGTTCACATTACCCCTTGTTACGTTCCCCGAGGGGTCTAGTTTCCAAAATGGTATGCCATGTGTTTTTTTTTATGCTGTCCTGGCACCATAGGGGCTTCCTAAATGCGGCATGCCCCCAGAGCAAAATTTGCTTTAAAAAAGCCAAATGTTACTCCTTCTCTTCTGAGACCTGTAGTGAGCCAGCAGAGCACTTTTCACCCCCATATGGGGTGTTTTCTGAATCGGGAGAAATTGGGCTTCAAATTTTGGGGGGTATTTTCCGCTATTACCCTTTTTAAAAATGTAAACATTTTGGGAAAACAAGCATTTTAGGTAAAAACATTTTTTTTTTTTTTACATATGCAAAAGTCGTGAAACACCTGTAGGGCATTAAGGTTCACGTTACCCCTTGTTACGTTCCCCAAGGGGTCTAGTTTCCAAAATGGTATGCCATGGTTTTTTTTTTTTGCTGTTCTGGCACCATAGGGGCTTCCTAAATGCGGCATGCCCCCAGAGCAAAATTTGCTTTCAAAAAGCCAAATGTGACTCCTTCTCTTCTGAGACCTGTAGTGCACCAGCAGAGCACTTTTCACCCCCATGCGAGGTGTTTTCTGTATCGGGAGAAATTGAGCTTCAAATTTTGGGGGGTATTTTCTGCTATTACCTTTTTTAAAAATGTAAAATTTTTGGGAAACCAAGCATTTTAGGTAAAAAAAATATATATATTTTTTTTACATATGCAAAAGTCGTGAATCACCTGTAGGGTATTAAGGTTCACATTACCCCTTGTTACATTCCCTGAGGGGTCTAGTTTCCAAAATGGTATGCCATGTGTTTTTTTTTTGCTGTCCTGGCACCATAGGGGCTTCCTAAATGCGGCATGCCCCCCAAAAACCATTTGTCGCTCCTTCCCTTCTGAGCCCTCTACTGGGCCCGCCGAACAATTAACATAGACATATGAGGTATGTCCTTACTCGAGAGAAATTGGGTTTCAAATACAAGTAAAAATTTTCTCCTTTTTATCCCTTGCAAAAATTAAAAAATTGGGTCTACAAGAACATGCGAGTGTAAAAAATGAAGATTTTTAATTTTCTCCTTCACTTTGCTGCTATTCCTGTGAAACACCTAAAGGGTTAATACACTTACTGAATGTTTTTTTGAATACTTTAGGGGGTGTAGTTTTTATAATGGGGTCTTTTATGGGGTATTTCTAATATGAAGACCCTTCAAATCCACTTCAAAACTGAACTGGTCCCTGAAAAATAGTGAGTTTGAAAATTTTGTGAAAAATTTCAAAATTGCTACTGAACTTTGAAGCCCTATGGTGTCTTCCAAAAGTAAAAACTCATAAATGTTATGATGCAAACATAAAGTAGACATATTGTATATGTGAACCCAAAAAAAATATATTTTGAATATCCATTTTCCTTACAAGCAGAGAGCTTCAAAGTTAGAAAAATGCAAAATTTTCTTTTTTTTCATCAAATTTTGGGATTTTTCACCAAGAAAGGATGCAAGTTACCATAAAATTTTACCACTAAGTTAAAGTAGAATATGTCACGAAAAAACAATCTCGGAATCAGAATGATAACTAAAAGTATTCCAGAGTTATTAATGTTTAAAGTGACAGTGGTCAGAATTGCAAAAAACGCTCCGGTCCTTAAGGTATAAAATGGCCTGGTCCTTAAGGGGTTAAAAATCTTAATCCTTCCAATACTTATCAGCTGCTGTAATCTACAGAGGAAGTTATTTTCTTTTTGGATTTCTTTCCAGTCTGACCACAGTGCTCTCTGCTGACACCTCTGTCCATGTCAGGAACTGTCCGGAGTAGGAGAAGTTTACTATGGAGATTTGCTCCTACTCACATAGAGCACTGTAGTCAGACCGAAAAGAACTATACAACTTCCTCTGTAGCATACGGCAGCTGATAAGTACTGTAAGGATTAAGATTTTTAAGAAGTAATTTACAAATCTGTTTAACTTTCTGGCACCAGTTGATTTAAAAAAAAAAAAATAAAATAAAATGTTTTCCCCCGGAGTACCCCTTTTACGTAACACCTGTAAATTCTGCACTACGAATATCAGCAGCCACTGAAGAGAGAGGTCATCCAACAACTGAAGTCCCAAAAAAATCTGCCACTAAATCCCTCAAGCAACCGTTCAGCCCCAGTCCAGAACCATCTGACCGGACCACAGGGACCAGTGTGGAGGAGAACAGAATGCCCTGGAAGGGAAAGCATTGGACTGTAGGGGCACATGACAGGGGGATTAGGCAGCGAGGAAAGGGTTAATGGGTTAGAGCGGGAGGTTCAAGGAGGAAAGGGAGGAGCTAGGTACAGGGGTCATAAGTAGGTAGGCAGGTAGTTAGGGCCAGTCGGGACACGAGGAGGAACGTGAGAAGAGCTCCCTACCTGATGGAGGACATGGACGCGATCTTGAGGCGAGTGAGGGAGGAGGCGCTGCTCCGTGGGCCCCAGTGGTTCGCGGAGCAGTTTCCGGGATTCGCGGCGCAGTCGGTGGGGGAGATCGGGCCCTGGTCCAGCAGCCGGCGCTCTCGCCCTCCGGAGCGCCTTTCACCTGCGGCCTCTCCCTCTGCTAGACGCCGGCGGGTGAGCCCTTCGGCCGTTGCCGCTGGCCTGAGGTCCGTGGCGGCCAGCGGTGTGCTGTCGGGGGGGAACGCCTGCCGGTTCGGATGCTGCGCTAGTGGGGACCGCGGGGCGTGCGGGCGGCGCGCCTCGCTCACTGCAACGGGAGCGTGGTGCGGCGGCCTGCTCCATGGGAGTGACGGTGATGGGGGAGCAGGCCAGGGGGAGGAGGACGACACGTGCCCCAGCTGACCCCGCCCCCCAGTCGGGGGGGCGGGCTCCTGCGGGCCTGGCAGTCACCCAGGCCTTGATTCATGCTGCACCTGTGGCCTCCTCCTCTAGAGGGGGCAGGCGGCATACTAGATTGTCGCAGGCTGCTGCTGCTGCAGGGGGAGCTGCAGTGTACGGGGGGAATGAAATTAGCCCCGCCCCTAGCGATGCCAGCGGTGATGAGCTGCTGCTGGCTGATGGTCCTGCTGTTGCCCTGGACCCGTTGGCCAATCCCCTGCTTCCCCTCGGGGTCGCAGGCACGGAGGTTAGCGGGGGCCGGAGTTCTTCGGCACATCGCAGACCGGGTTGACAGGTTGCTGGGCGGGGCTGGAGAGGACCCAGCAGTCATGGTACATATTGGCACCAATGACAAAGTAAGAGGTAGGTGGAGTGTCCTTAAAAATGATTCCAAGGACTTAGGCGGCAAGCTTAAGGCAAGGACCTCCAAGGTAGTGTTTTCTGAAATACTACCAGTACCACGAGCCGCACCAAAGAGGCAGCGGGAGATCAGGGAGGTAAACAAGTGGCTCAGAAGCTGGTGTAGGAAGGAAGGGTTTGGGTTCATGGAGAACTGGGCTGACTTCGCTGTCGGTTACCGGCTCTACCGTAGGGACGGGCTGCACCTCAATGGGGAGGGTGCAGCTTTGATTGGGGAGAAGATGGCTAGAAGGGTGGAGGAGTGTTTAAACTAGGGACTTGGGGGGAGGGAACCTACAGCAAAGAGGGGGAAGATAGTGTAGATAGAGAGGTGGGAATTATAAATGTACCTGGGGGTGGAGCGGAGGGAGGGGTTAGAATAGTTAATAGGAATAGGCTTCATAGGAAAATAAAACTTACACTCTTGAATCCCATTAACCCCAATAACATAAAGGATGGAAATGTAAAGTGTATGTTCACAAATGCCAGAAGCCTAGCAAATAAAATGGGGGAGCTTGAGGCCTTGATACTGGAGGAACATATTGATATAGTTGGGGTCTCTGAGACATGGCTGGACTCCTCGCATGACTGGGCTGTCAATCTGCAGGGGTTTACATTGTTTCGCAAGGATAGAATGAACAGAAAAGGTGGTGGAGTCTGTCTGTATGTAAGAAGTGGTATGAAAGTCAGTGTGAACGATGCCATAGTGTGTGATGATTCTGAGGAGGTGGAATCACTGTGGGTACAAAAGGAGGGAAATACTGAAAAAATAATATTTGGTGTAATCTACAGACCCCCTAATATCACTGAAGAGATAGAAGGTCGGCTGCATAAACAAATAGAGAGGGCCGCCCGGGCAGGTACAGTGGTAATAATGGGAGATTTTAACTATCCAGATATAGATTGGGGTCCGGGGTTGGCTAAAACTACAAAGGGGCGACAATTCCTAAATTTATTGCAGGATAATTTTATGGGCCAGTTTGTGGAGGACCCAACAAGAAGTGATGCCTTGTTGAATCTGATCATTTCCAACAAAGCAGAGCTGGTTGGTAATGTAACTGTGCGGGAAAACCTTGGTAATAGCGACCACAATATAGTTACTTTTGACTTAAAATGGAGAAAACAAAGACAGGCGGGGAAGGCAAAAACATATAACTTTAAAAAGGCAAACTTCCCTGGGCTGAGGGCTGCACTACAGGACATAGACTGGGGGGAGGTGTTCTCAAATACTGATACAGAAGGTAAATGGGACATCTTTAAATCAACTCTAAATAACTATACAGCTAAATATATACCAAAGGGGAACAAATATAAACGATTAAAACTAAATCCTACATGGCTGACAAATGATGTTAAAAGAGCAATAAACAACAAAAAAATAGCCTTCAAAAAATTCAAATCTGATGGGTCAGCTATAACATTTAAACAGTACAAGGAGCTTAATAAAATCTGTAAAAATGTAATAAAAACAGCAAAAATTCAAAACGAGAGACAGGTGGCCAAAGAAAGCAAAACTAATCCTAAATATTTTTTTAGATATATAAATACAAAAAAATCAAGGACATAGTATGTAGGACCCCTTAATAATGATAATGGGGAGGTTGTCACGGGCGATCAAGAGAAAGCAGAGCTACTGAATGGGTTCTTTAGTTCTGTATACACTATGGAAAAAGGAGCTGACATTGGCCAGGTCAGTGCTGGTAACACATCATGTAATGTACTGAACTGGCTTAATGTAGAGATGGTACAAGGTAAGTTAAGTAATATAAATGTAAGCAAATCTCCAGGGCCAGATGGATTGCACCCAAGAGTTCTTAAAGAGGTAAGTTCAGTAATATCTGTACCCCTGTTCATGATATTTAGAGAATCTCTGGTGTCTGGTATTGTGCCAAGGGACTGGCGCAAGGCGAATGTGGTGCCAATCTTCAAAAAGGGCTCTAGGTCTTCCCCAGGAAACTATAGACCGGTAAGTTTAACGTACATTGTGGGTAAATTGTTTGAAGGACTTATTTTTTTTTTTTTTCAACTGTAATTTTTATTAAAGATTTTCACAAAAGAAAACAGGAGTCCGCTAAGACTTAGGCAAATCAGAGTCCGGGGCGCAGCCCAGCACAATCACAATAGGGGTAAGTAACAATCCAATATAGAGAGCAGGACAAATAAAACAGTTGTACATCGGGACAATTAGCCCCGACTGCAGACAAACCATCAACCCAGCAAATATACAGAAGATAAGAAGCCATATAGTGAATTACTCAAAGGAGAGAACTGAAAAATTCTCCAACATGAAGGACCGAGAGAGAAGACAAACAGAAGACAGAAGGAGACAAAGACACCGAAGCACAAACACATTAGGGGAGAAGGAAGGAAGGGAGGGAAGGGGGGGGGGGGGGATAGGGAGAGTTTTCGGTAGCGCCTTAAGGAGGTTGCCTGTCAGAGAAACGATCCCACGGCTCCCAAACTGAAAGGAAGGTGGGGATAGTATTATTCAGAGAGGCTGTGAGGTATTCTAGAGAGCGTATTTCACTAATACGGGAGAGTAGGTCTGACTCAGAGGGAGGAAGAGTCCTCTTCCAGCATTTAGCAACTAAGGTCTTAGCCGCCAAAAAAATGTGCATAGCCAGTTTAAACAACCTCTTGGGTAGAGCCGAGTGCGAGAGGTGCAAAAGATAGACCTGAGGGTTAGGAGGGACCGATACTCCAAAAACATCCGAAAGTAAGCGACTCACTAACTCCCAATATCCCGTGATGAGCGGGCAAGACCAAAAAATCTGAAACAACGTACCCAAACCCACCCCACATTGCCAGCACTGGGGGGGGGACACTGGTATTCAGTCTATTCAATAACTCCGGGGTATGGTACCAACCCAAAATCAGTTTGTATTGAGTCTCCTTGTAAATAGTACAGCCCTCTCCCATATTATTTTCCACTGAGGAAGGGTAATAGACATATTAAGCGCTTCCTCCCAACGAGACATATACCGGTGGGATACCTGGACATCCCCCATAGGCCGGGTAAGCAATGAGTAAATATCGGAGAGAAGACCCCTCGCCTGAGGTCCACCACGACACAGCCTTTCAAAGCCTGTAGGCAAGGACACCACAAGGGAACCGAGCGTGGAGGACATAAAATGCTGTAGCTGTAAATAATGAAAATGCTCAGACGAGGGGAGATCCCAACGAGACTGCAACTGAGAAAAAGGCAAGAGAGTTCGCGACAAGGGATCAACCACATCTGCCCAGCAAAAAAGGCCTCTAGACCCCCACTCCCCCACCATAAGAGAAGTCCGGCCGGGGGGAAAACTAGGATGATAAAGGAAAGATCGAAGAGGGGAGGAGGGAGACAGTAGTTTAAATTTGACAGAGCAGTAACCCCACACATATCTGGAAAGTGCCATAGGGCCCAGGAGAGGGGAGAGAGAAGGAGCAGAGGCAGGAAGAGTCCAAAGGAGAGCGTTAGGGTGGACAGGCGCTAACCATAGCTTCTCTAGCTCCATCCAACGGCTATAGGCATGATAGGTAGACCACGCCGCTAGATGGCGCAAGTGGGAAGCCCAATAGTACTTTACCACATCCGGGACCGCCAAGCCACCAAACGCCCTCCCGGCCATCATCACGGACATCGGGAGCCGATGTCTTTTTCCATCCCAAATAAATCGAAAAATAGCCGCCTGTAGAGAGCGCAGGGCTGACAGTGGGACCCGAACCGGCAGGGTCTCAAAAAAGTAAAGAAGCTTCGGGAGAATAGTCATTTTCACCGCAGCAATGCGACCAAAAAAAGAGATGTATTGCGAGTGCCATTTTTCCATAAGAGCACGGAGCTCCCGAAAGAGGGGAAGATAGTTGGTGGAATAAAGTGAGGAATAGTTAGAAGAGATCCAGACCCCCAAGTACTTAATAGCAGAGGGAGACCACCGGAAAGAATAGTCAGAGCGTAGAAGAGCAGAAAACGAAGAAGGGAGATTGAGAGGAAGGGCCTCCGACTTAGCAAGGTTAACCTTATAGCCGGAAACCACCCCATAGTCATGCAAAACCTTGTAAAGAGAAGGAAGAGACAGTAGAGGGCGAGAAAGTGTAAGAAGAACATCGTCAGCAAACAGACAAACCTTGAATTCCCTATCATGTAAGAAAATACCAGTAATGTCCGGATCACCTCTGATCATAGCGGCTAAGGGTTCAATACATAGCGCAAAGATCAGGGGGGATAACGGGCAACCCTGACGAGTTCCATTAAATAAAGAAAAAATAGGAGACGGCGAGTGAGGAAGCTTGAGTGAGGCTGTAGGGGAGGAATAGAGACCCCGCAGTGCAGTCAAAAACTTCCCCGAAATCCCAAATTTTTGTAAAGTAGCAAAAAGAAACGGCCACCCCAGCCTATCGAAAGCTTTTTCAGCATCTAAACTAAGAATTAAGGCCTGCTCAGATCTCCGATTGATCAAATCAATCAGGTCCACCACCCTCCTTGTGTTGTCTCCACCTTGGCGACAAGGGATAAATCCAACCTGGTCTTTATGAATGAGAGCCGGGAGGAAGGAGCAAAGTCTAACAGCCAATACCTTAGAAAAAAGCTTAAGGTCAGAGTTAAGGAGGGCAATGGGCCGATAGCTGGAGCAATCGTGAGGATCTTTGCCGGGCTTGGGTATAAGGGTGATAAGGGAGTGTAAGAAAGACTGCGGAATCGCCTCCCCGTCCAGAAAGGAATTGAAGAGAGAAATGAGTTTAGGCACCAGCAGAGTGGAGAATGTCTTATAATACAGATATGGGAAACCATCCGGCCCAGGAGAGCGACCAGTCGGGAGAGATTTAAGGACCTCCAAGACCTCCTCTCCCGTAATAGGGGCATTTAGAACATCCCGGTCGGCACCTGAAAGAGAAGGCAATCCACACCGAGAGAGATAGGTGTCTAAGGTGGCTGCCCTCTCCCCCGGGTCGGACGGCAACTGGGAAGGAAGTGAGTAAAGACCAGTGTAATAGTCAACAAAAAGACGGGAGATATCAGCAGGGTGGTAATGGAGAACCCCATTAGGGTCCTTCAAAGCAGAGGGGGATTGAGCAGCAGCCCGGTCACGTAAACGCCTCGCCAGCATTGTGTGAGCCTTATTGCCTTTCTCGTAGAAGCGTTGCTTGGCATAGAGCAATTGCCTCTCAACTCTATGTAGAGCCAGGTCGCCCAATCGCGCCCGGGCCGCAACCAAGCCCCTCAGTGTTGAAACAGAAGGAGAAGACAGCAAGCAAGCTTCCAGACGAGCAATCTCCAATCGAAGTTCCCGAGAGCGACTCAGAGCATTACGCTTAAGACCAGCGCCCAAAGCAATGCAATGGCCGCGGATCACAGACTTGTGAACTTCCCAAAGGATAGCCTGCGAGGACACTGAGCCTTCATTAGTGGCAAAGTAGTCAGTAATACACCGCTGAATCGACTCTCGGGAAGGTAACGTTTTAAGGAGGGAGTCATTCAATCTCCAATGACAAGATCTCAGAGAGGAAGGGGAAGAGGAGAAAGAGAGGAGAACTGGACAGTGGTCAGACCAAGAAATAGGATCCAGAGAGGTATCAGAGAGCATGCGCACCATCGGAAGATTCCCAAAAAAAAAGTCAATACGCGTATGCAACTTGTGTGGGTGCGAATAAAAACTAAAAGAGCGCTCCGTCGGGTGGCCAATCCTCCACAAATCGTAGAGCGAGGAGTTACGGATGAGACGCCGAAAAATTGAGGCAAGACGCAGCTGCGCAGGCACAGGGGGAGCGCCGGTGACTGAATGGCGGTCCAAGGAGGGGGAAAAGATGAGGTTAAAATCTCCACCCACTAACCATGCTGACGGGGGATACCTCTGGAGTTTAGTAAGGACCCTACGCAGAAAAGGAACTTGCGAAGTGTTAGGAGCATAGACATTACAAAGCAAAAGGGAGACCCCGCCCAGGGAACCCTCCAGTATGACATACCTCCCCTTAGGATCAAGAAGAGAGGAAGAGACTTGTAATGGGCAGGACCTAGACACCAAAATAGCTACCCCCGCCCTCTTCCTATCCATGGTAGCCGAGTAACGTTTGAAGGACTTATAAGGGATTACATACAGGAATACATAGGGGATAATAGTATTATAAGTGATAGCCAGCATGGGTTTACTAAGGATAGAAGTTGTCAAACCAATCTAATTTGCTTTTATGAAGAGGTGAGTAGAAGCCTTGACAGAGGAATGGCTGTGGATATAGTGTTTCTGGATTTTGCTAAAGCATTTGATACTGTCCCTCATAGACGTCTGACAGGTAAGTTAAGGTCTTTGGGTTTGGAAATTTTAGTTTGTAACTGGATTGAACACTGGCTCATGGATCGTACCCAGAGAGTGGCGGTCAATAATTCGTACTCTGATTGGTTCACGGTTATTAGTGGTGTACCCCAAGGTTCAGTACTGGGACCGCTGTTGTTTAATTTATTTATCAATGATATAGAGGATGGTATTAACAGCTCTGTTTCTATCTTTGCAGATGACACCAAGCTTTGTAGCACGGTACAGTCTATAGAGGATGTGCATAAGTTACAAGATGACTTGGATAGACTAAGTGTCTGGGCATCCACTTGGCAAATGAGGTTCAATGTGGATAAATGTAAAGTTATGCATCTGGGTACTAATAACCTGCATGCGTCATATGTCTTAGGGGGGGATTAAACTGGCAGAGTCACTGGTAGAGAAGGATCTGGGTGTACTTGTAGATCACAGACTACAGAATAGCATGCAATGTCAGGCTGCTGCTTCCAAAGCCAGCAGGATATTGTCATGTATCAAAAGAGGCATGGACTCAAGGGACAGGGACATAATACTCCCCCTTTATAAAGCATTGGTACGGCCTCACCTGGAGTATGCTGTTCAGTTTTGGTCGCCTGTACATAAAAGGGACACTGCGGAGCTGGAAAGGGTGCAGAGACGCGCAAATAAACTAATATGGGGCATAGAACATCTTAGCTATGAGGAGCGATTAAAGGAGTTACAATTGTTTAGTCTTGAGAAGAGACGTTTAAGGGGGGATATGATAAACGTATATAAGAATATTAATGGCCCATACAAAAAATATGGAGAAAAACTGTTCCAGGTTAAACCCCCCCAAAGGACGAGGGGGCACTCCCTCCGTCTGGAGAAGAAAAACTTTAGTCTCAAGGGGCGACACGCCTTCTTTACCATGAGAACTGTGAACTTATGGAACAGTCTACCTCCTGAGGTAGACTGTTCCATAAGTTCACAGTTCTCATGGTAAAGAAGGCGTGTCGCCCCTTGAGACTAAAGTCACAGCAGGAAAAATTAACAGCTTTAAAACAGGATTAGATACATTCCTGGAACAAAATAACATTAATGCTTATGAAGAAATATAAAATCCCATCCCTTCCCCAATATCGCGCCACACCCCTACCCCTTAATTCCCTGGTTGAACTTGATGGACATATGTCTTTTTTCGAACGTACTAACTATGTTACTATGTTACTATGATGCCGCTGTTGGGGGTGATTTGACTGGTGTTGCTGCATTCCGCATGGAGGGGGTTCTTCGGGTCCAGCCTCCTGTCGTCGATGGTAGCCGAGTCCGTGATGTCCGAAGCCGTCCCGCAGCTGGAGTTACGGCCGCTGGTCCAGAGCCGGTAAGGTCGGGTGAGTACACCACTGTCTCCACTGCTGCGGGTTCAGGGGGGGTGGGGGGGTTGGAGGGTTTGCAATATTTCGTAGATGGGTTGCAAGCGTTGCTGCGCAGTAGCGGGTTGTCTGCGGGTGGGTCGCCGGTACCTGTGTGGGGCGCAGCGACTTTGTCCAAGGGGCTGGTGGATATAGTCGGGGTCCTGGGGTTGCTCGGGCGAGCTCACCCCCGGTGGTGGGGGCGTCGGGATCCGGTGGGGGGTTCGTTTGGCTGCTTCTGCTCGGGGGGAGGTGTACGTGTGTTTCGAGGGCCCCTTGGGCGCGCACCTTAAGGCTGAGGTGCGGGAAAGGATTTGGAAGCGGGAGTGAGTGGATATTTTTTCGCTACTCCTGCTTGAAAAATTTAATCTGGACAGGGTTAGGCCGGATGAGTCGAAGCGTATGGAGAAGGTTGAGGAGGAGGAGGAGCGCCGGCGGTATCGGCTGATACCGCGGACCTTCTCCAACTGGCTTCAGGCGTTCGCTATTTTGGGCAGCGTTGTGGGAGAAAAGTCGCCGGAGCATTGCTCTGGTCTCTTTTGTTATTTGGACGCTGTTGGGGAGGCGTATTGGGTGTATGGGGGTTCGGCGTGGCTTTGGTACGATGAACAGTTTAGGCAGCGGATGGCGGTGCGCCATGATTTGAGGTGGGACCATAAGGACATAGGGCTGTGGATGCGGCTTATGGCGGCTCCACGCAGTGGGGGTGGCCTGCAGTCCTTTCGGGACAGCGCCGGAGGTGCAGGGCCGGGGTCAGGGTGTTTGCTGGCAATTCAATAAAGGGAATTGCAAGTTCGGAGCAGAGTGCCGTTTTAAGCACGAATGCTCCGGGTGCGGAGTGGGTGGCCACGGGCTGTCGCGCTGTTTCCGGCGAGGTAAAGGCAAATTGGGGGAGGTTGATGCGAAGAGGGGCGACCCCGGTGCAGGTGGCAAGGATGGAGCCTTTCCTCGCCAAGTACCCAAATAGGGCGGCGGCGGAATTTTTGAGGGCGGGGTTTACGGACGGATTCCGTATCACCTTTGAGGGGGTTCTGGATGGGAATGGGGAGGTTAGGAATTTGGTCTCGGCTCTTGTCCGGCCAGATTTGGTGGAGGAGAAACTGATGAAAGAGGTGTCTTTGGGTCGGATGGCTGGTCCTTTTGACTCGCCTCCGTTGGTGGGCCTAATAAGTTCCGCCTGTTTCACCACCTTTCACATCCTTCTGGAGGGTCGGTGAATGACGGCATTGACCCAGCTATCTGTGCTGTGACTTATACTTCTTTTGATGCGGCATTGGCGTGGGTCCGGAGGTACGGCCAGGGGGCCTTGTTGGCCAAGACGGACATTGAGGCCGCTTTTCGTCTGTTGCCGGTACACCCGGACAGTTTTGCGTTATTGGGGTGCTGTTTGGGAGGGCGTTTTTTTGTAGACATGTGTTTGCCCATGGGCTGCTCAGTTTCATGTGCGTTTTTTGAGCAGTTTAGCTCCTTTTTGGAGTGGGTGGTGCGGGTAGAGTCGGGTTTGGATTCGGTTTTGCACTACCTTGATGACTTCCTGATTTTGGGCCCGGCGGGGTCTAGGGTGTGTGCTATTTTACTACAGGAAATGGAGAGGGTGTCGGGCTGGTTTGGCGTTCCGTTGGCGCCTGACAAGACTGAGGGCCCGTCTACGTCGGTGAAGTTTTTGGGCATAGTGATCGACACTGTGGCCATGGAGTGCCGGCTGCCAGAAGATAAGCTGGGCGATCTGAGGGAGGAGGTGGCGAGGGCGTGTCGGGTTCGGAAGCTGCAGCTGCGGGAGGTCCAGTCTTTGCTGGGGCGTCTCAATTTTGTGTGCCGGATCATGCCTATGGGGAGGGTTTTTTGCAGACGTCTCGCGGCGGTCACGGTGGGTGTTTCTCGGCCTAATCACTATGTGCGGTTGCCGGTGGGGTTGCGTGAGGACCTGAGGGTGTGGCAGGATTTTTTGGGTCGGTATAATGGGCGCTCTGTGGTGATGGGGAGGCCGGTATCGAGCGTTGACCTGGATCTGTATACCTATGCGGCTGGGGCCTGCGGGTTTGGGGCTTACCTTCAGGGTCAGTGGTGTGTGGAGGTATGACGGGAGACTGGGCTGACTAGGAACCTTGCATTCCTGGAATTGTTCCCGATCGTGGTTGCAGTGTTTGTATGGGGGGAGCTGTTTCGCAATAGGAATGTGTGCTTCCATTGTGACAACCTGGGGGTGGTTTTGGCTATCAACAACCAGACGGCGAGTCCTCCGCCAGTGGTCACGTTGCAGAGGCGATTAGTGTTGAGGGTGCTAGAGCTTAATTCTCAGGTGGTGGCGTTGCATGTGCCAGGGGTGGATAATTCGGTGGCTGACGCTCTCTCTCGCTTACAGTGGGACCGTTTCCGGGAACTGGCGCCGGAGGCCGAGGTGACCGGCCTTCCGTGTCCGGAATGGCTGTGGCATCTGGTTTAGAGTTGGCGCTCGCTTTAGTCTGTCGGTCAGTAAGCCAGGCTACTTGGGCTTCTTATCGACGCTGGTGGTCGGACTGGGAGACGCTACTGGGACAGTTGTCGTTTATGGGCGCCCCTGCAGATTGGGAGGCGGCCCTATTGTATTATGTTGGTAGGCCGTTTTGCGAGGACGTGTCTCCGGCGGGGATTGGCCGTCGGATGTCGGCTTTTGCGTTCTGGTTCAAAGTTCGTGGTTTGCCGGACGTCTCTAAGTCGTTTTTGGTGCATTAGGCACTGCGGGGGTTTCGGAGGGGGGCGGTGTCCAGGGATTCGAGGCGTCCGGTGACTTTTCCGCTTTTGTGTCGGTTGGGGACGGCGTTGGATGGGATTTCTATTTCGAATTACGAGCGTTGTTTGTTTTGATTGGCGTTTGTTTTGGCGTTTTTTGGGGCATTTCGGATGTTAGTTTGGAAGGTGGGGTTTTGCGTTCTTTGCTGCGCCGTTCCAAAACGGATCAGGAGGGTCGTGGGGTTACTGTGCGTTTGGCGGCCTTACGGGGCTCGGCTATGTGTCCGGTTTTTTGCTATGCGGCTTTTTTGGAGGTGAGGGTGGGGGTTGTGGGTCCTTTATTGGTACACGCAGACGGGAGTTTTTTATTGCGTTTTCAATTCGTGTTTTTTTTTTTGGAAGTGTTTGGCGGTGGTGGGTTGTGTGGCACGGGATTATAGCTTGCATGCGTTCCGCATTGGGGCGGCTACCGAGGCGTCTCGTTGGGGCTTGGGACCCGAGATCATTAGGCGGATTGGGAAGTGGGAGTCAGAGAGGTTTCAGTTGTATGTTCGTCCTCATTTGCTGTGATTGTTGTGTGTTGGGGGAGTGCCGTTTGTATTTTGTTATTGTTTTTTGTCTTTCAGGTGGCGGCCCGGGACTTGTGCGGATTATCGGCCACTCCTATGTGGTGAGGGGTGGGGTGCGGGCTGGTGTTCCTCCAGCGGGCCGGCAGTTGGGCTTGACGAGTTCGACAGGTCAGGTCCACTGGTTGGGGAAGAGCGGAATGCGGAATTGTTGGCCAGGGTTCAGTTTTTTGTACACTTGGACAGAGCCCCCAACGACCTTGTCATACACCTAGGAGGGAATGATTTGGGTGTGAGGAGATCCCGGGATCTGACCTGGGACATCAAGCTGGACTTGATGCGATTGTGGTCGTCCTTTCCAGGCCTGATCATCGTGTGGTCTGAAATGGTGGCCAGGAGGAAATGGAGGCAGGCCAGGTCTGTGGTTGCCATTAATAGAGCACGGATTAAACTCAATAAGGTGGTGGGCAAATTCGTGGCCCGTAATGGGGGCCTGGTGGTGCGTCATAGAGAATTGGAGGGGAGCTCTTCGGAGTTCTTGGATGATGATGGCGTTCATCTGAATATTTTTGGTATGGATCTGTGGATCTTGGAGATTCAGGAGGTAGTGGAGCGAGCACTTAGTCTGTGGTGGAACGGGGACAAGTGAGGAGTCACTTGTCGCCATTGTGGCGGTGGCAGGAGAGAGACCTGGAGGTACAAGTGGATGGCATGGAGGTGATGGAATACAGTGTGGAGGTGGGCTGGGAGCGGTCCCAGCCCGATGGAAAATTCTGCAAGGGAACATGGGTTCCCAGGATTGTTGGGGGGGCCTCACAAAATGGTTCTCCTGTGCAGGCGCTAACGGCTAGGAGCAAGTGAGGCCCCATTCTAGCTTGGGCTCGGTAACAGTGCCTTCAGGTCCTCCTCCTGTGTTAGGGACATGTTAATTGGTTAACTTATGTTAAGAATGTTTTATTCAGGGCGTGACTGGACTCGCTAGAGAGAGGAAGCATGGTGTGAGAGCTCCCGCCGGACTGGACTGAAAACGGGCTAATGTGAAGGTTATGGGTGGTAGATCTCTTGCCAAACGGAAGAAGAAGCAACCTGCACCCACTGTGCCTCCTCTGAGCGGTATCGCCCGCTATTTCGCATCTCAGCCATCCGATCGGACCGACCAACCTGTGGTGCGGCCTTCAGACGCCATTCCCCAACAACAGCAGTGCGAGGCGGGGAGAAGGAGTGAGCAGGCGCTCCAAGCGGCGTCTGCAGCAAGTGACCCCGCTGACAGTGCAGCTCACACGGCCTGCAGACAGAGAGAGACCGGCGACAATACACAGGACTCTGCTCCGGGCTTTGACAACGCGCCGTGCGCGATACTGGAAGTAAGTGCCGCGCCTCCCTCCAGCACCAGTGCTCGGCTACCTCACCGCCTCCACTGCTGCCATCTCCTGCTGCGCCACAGCGTCCGGCACAGACCTGTGCCGTCCAGCACCCGGTCACCTACTGGTGCGGAACTGCACTTAACTTAGAGACTCCTTCCCCACTTACCTCCACATCCCTACCTGAGTGCTTATCAGACCACCAATGCCCGGGCATCAACCCGCTAAGAAGCTAGGCCCTGCCATACAGCCTATATCCACCAACCTCTATGTGACACAGATAGGGATGGGATCCTCACAGTCTACTGATGACAACCCAGTAGGGCAGTCTGCAATACCTGCCTCCCCGGCTCCTGACCACAGCTTGATGCCACAACCTGAACATCAGGTACTTCCTGCACCTGAATTTCGCCAGGGCTTGCAGCCTGAGTCCCCAACTCCCAATAATACATCACCCGACACAATAGCCTCCTCCATGGCTGCCGGTCCTGCCGCAATGAATCCACAGGCTGCTGGCCCCTCGCCATCCTTGCCGTCTCCTGCCACTGGCCAACACGTTTCACGTGAGATCCAGTATACGAATCCTGCATCTATGACACCTTTATTACCTACCTGCCAGGACTCGGGGAATGCCCAACAGTCACAAGATGGCTATTGGAGGCTGGTTGAGAAACGACATAAATCGCAAGGGACTTTACGTACACCACCTGTACGCGGAGCGGCTGCGCCACCCCAGCTACCTGTGCTCCCAGAAAAGGTTCCTGGCCCTCCGGCATGCGACATAACTGACTGGGCCAATGAAATGTACTCTGATGGCTCCAACTCTGATAGAGACTCTCAAGACTCATCTGTGGATAGTGACGCCCCTGAGTACTGGGGTAAAAGTCCCCCTGCAAAGAAAAAATTATTCAAGACCCTGATGAAAGTGAGACATAATAAACGCCGTTCCCGTGACCATTCATCCTCTGAGGACTCTCATACTCCAACGGAGGATGCCCCTCATAGGTCTGCACCCTCTAGACAGCAGATGCCAGCCATAACTGCCACGCTTCAGTCACATGTTCCGCCTCCTACCTTTCCACTTACTCCTGAGATGGCGCTCTCGACATTGCAGGGACACCCTGAATTGCAAGCACTCTTGACCCTGATCCCCACTAAAGCTGACTTGGCAACGCTGGCGACCGATCTCAAACTTGCTTGGAACCGTGACCTGGAACCCGTTAAGGCTGAGGTGTCTAACTTACATAAGAAGGTCCAGAGACTGGAGGATTTTTGCTCTACTACTACAACCCACCTCCAGAAACTACAGGAAGCCACAGAGAAATTGACATTACAGCAAATCCACACAATTGATCACTTGGACGATCTTGATAATAGGAATCGGCGCAATAATCTTAGGATCAAGGGCCTTCCGGAAACAGTTCTACCTCAGAACTTGCCAGATACATTGCAACGTCTCTTTAATGAACTACTAAAGAAACCGCCGTATTCGAACATAGAACTGGATCGTGCTCACAGGGCTCTCAGAGCGAAACATCCTGATCCGAAAAAGCCCCGTGATGTTGTCTGCAGAGTGCATCATTTTCTCCAGAAAGAGGCAATCCTGAGAGGTGCTAGACAGGTTAAAAACCTTTCCTATAATGGTTCCCCTATACAGATATACCCAGATCTTTCTCTACGGACCCTCCGTTTGAGAGCCTCCTTGAAACCGTTGCTGACTCTGTTACAAAATGCTAAAATTGTTTACAGATGGGGCTTCCCCTTCTCTCTGAATGCAAAGTATGGATCCAATATCTCTACGCTCAAGAGACCGGAAGATTTGCCTGCCTTCCTTGAAGCCTTCCGTATCCCCCATGTCAGTCTGCCTGAGTGGGAAGCCTTGTTCTTATCTCCCCTTCCTGCTGCACCGCAAAACCGTCCTGATTGATCTCCGAGAGACCGTCCATCCGAGGTCACCACAAGTGTCCCGCTGCAGCAAAGATCGAAACGTAAAACCTGAGCTGCCTATCTGAGATATTAGTGTATTACCTCATATGTAGTTTAACACTGTCAAATGTGGTTGCATTATGTCACCGCAGATAGATTACTGATATTTCTTGTCTTTTATAGCTTGTCCTCATATGGTCACTGTTTCCTGGCCTGTTAGTCTTATATTCTTTACTTGTTTATTTTATGTCTCCTTTGCTCCCATGGTACCCACTCTTCCTAAATATAATTTACTACCTGCACACATAATGCCCATAACCTACCAACTACCATTGTTCCCCTAATTTAGTTGCTACTGTTGTCACACTTAGCCCGTTTCATACTCGCCTCATCCCCTTAAGCGGGGATGAAGCTCTGACCTGTTACTCATAAGTCCAACCCAGGACCACTAAATGCTGTCCTTTCTGGCTTGTCTATCACGTTACCCCACTAGTATGTACATCGGACTGGTTCCGTTGGTACCTCTGACCCTTATGGTCTATTCCTTTAGTCCCTTTGCTTCTGTGTCTGTGCAGAAGCTTCTCTTCCCTTGCTTTCCTCCCTTTTCCCTTCCTCCCCACTTACTTGTGCTCTCTTCTATACGCAGACTTGAATCCTCGGACACTTGCCTGACTGATGGGCTGGACCCTCCACCTGTCTACCAACGGTGTGGTGAATATTGGCATTTACACATTACATCTGATGGCGGTTGACCTTCACATTACTACCCTTAATGTCAAGGGTTTCAACACCCCCGAAAAGCGTGCCCAGACGTTGTTCTCCATTCATAAGCAAAGATCCCATATCATAGCTCTACAGGAAACACATTTTAAAAAAGGTCACCTCCCTACCATACCAACCAGGCACTACGATAAATGGATACATAGTGTTAACCCTGATTCCAGGACTAAGGGTGTATCCATAGTTTTTCACAGGACGCTTCCCATTACGATCCAGACCTCCCTAGTTGACACAGACGCTCGATTTGTCTTCGCCAATTGCCTCCTTGCGGGACGTAATCTGACGGTGGCCTCTATATACGCTCCGAACCATAACCAAATTCAGTTCTTACTGAAGACTTTGGAGAGACTCTCCTCCTTTGCCAGGGGTCAGATTCTCCTGTGTGGAGACTTTAACACACCTCTATTCCCTCAGGTGGACACCTCATCAGGACACTCATACATCTCTCATAGTAAACTCAGGGCCCTTAGGCATAAGCTACATCTATTACAGTTAATTGATACCTGGAGAGCCTTCCATCCACAAGGACGAGATTATACCTTCTTCTCACACCCTAGACAAACATACAGTAGAATAGACTACATTCTCTGTTCACACTCCCTCCTCCCCTCTTTTACTTCTGTTACGATTGGTGTTGTCTCTATGTCTGATCATGCCCCAGTTCAGGGTACATTTACGCTTCCGACCTTGGTCAAGCCACATGCCTCTTGGAAGCTTAATGAAGTGGGATCCGTCGTCACCGCTAATCAAGTGGGAAACATTGAAATGTGTCTTGAGGGGAGTTTTGATGAGGCATGGGGCTTGGCTGAAAAGGGAAGCCTCAGCTAAGCTGATGACATTATACCGAGAGCTGCACATCCTAGAGACACGGCACAAACAACACCAACAGGACTCAACTTACCGTGAACTTATCAGAGTCAGGAGTGATCTGTTAGAGACGCTCAACAAAAAACACTGCCACTATAGACAACTAACGGGTAGACTGTTCTACGAGTGGAGTAATAAATCGGGGAAGATGCTGGCGAGGGCCCTTAGGGCGACACGCTCGACCCTCTATGTCCCCTCCATTCGCACTCGATCAGGCACCCCTTCTTCCCTCACGCCGGAAATACTGGAAACTTTTCAGAAATATTATACAGACCTATATAACCTCCCTTAACCTACCGCTCTCTCCTCTCACACTGACACTCAACCCTCCTTACAGAATTACTTACATGAAACGGCATTGCCCATCCTAACTGCTGAATCTATCTCGGACTTGGAGGCTCAGTTCACCCCTGAGGAACTCCACCTGGCGATATCGGCCCTACCTGCTGGTAAAAGTCCGGGACCAGATGGCTATACTGCCAAGTTCTATAAGACCCTCAGGGATGACCTGTCCTCCACACTCCTGCTGACTTTTAATGCTATCTCATCTTCCTCCTCAATCCCCCAGGCCTTCCTTGACGCATATATCACAGTCATTCCAAAAGATGGGAGGGACCCCCTGCAGTGCTCTAACTACCGACCAATATCTCTCCTTAACACTGACACAAAATTATTCGCGAAATTAATAGCAAATAGATTGGCACCCTACATGAGCTCCCTCATCCACCCGGATCAGGTGGGCTTCGTCTGCGGAAGGGAGGCAAGAGATAATACTCTATGAGCATTCTCTGCAGTGCATTGTGCTCGATTACACGCTTCTCCCCTATTCTTGCTCTCTCTGGACGCGGAGAAGGCCTTTGACTGGGTGGACTGGGAATTTTTGGGATCGACTCTGAGACAAATAGGTTTGGGCCCCCATATGTTTGCCAGAATCATGTCGCTGTATTCCTCACCCCAGGCTAGAATCAGAATCAATGGACAGCTGTCGGCTCCCTTTAGCATTCGCAACGGTACGAGGCAAGGCTGCCCATTATCACCTATCCTTTATGTCCTATGCATGGAGCACTTGCTCAATGCAATACGCTCGAATCCAGATATAAGAGGCTTCTCCTCTCCCTCGTGCAGTTGCAAATGCTCAGCGTTCGCTGACGATGTCCTTCTATTTCTCTCCTCCCCGCTCACTACCCTCCCTTCCCTCCTCTCCACCATAGCACAATATTCGGCTTATAGTAACTATAAACTGAACCCATCCAAAAGCGAAGCTTTGAATATCACACTGCCCTCCCAAATGATCACTCACATTTCTTTCACTTACCCTTTTAAATGGCAGAGGTCATCACTGAAATATCTTGGGATCCTAGTCCCTAGTGATCTGGCTAGCACTTTTCAATTAAATTTTCCCCCATTGTTCCACACCCTGAGAACTGACTTGTCGAAATGGGACAATAAAAACTTCTCATGGATTGGCAGGGTAAATATTTTTTAAATGAACATCCTACCCCGCTTACTCTATCTCTTTGCCTGTATCCCCTGTCATATCCCCCGTTCTTTCTTTAAGGACCTCTCTGCAATGCAGTCTCACTTTGTTTGGAGTAAGAAACATCCCCGCTTGGCAGGGAAGGTGCTTTATAGACGCAAGAGGGAGGGTGGCCTCGCACTGCCAGACTGCCTATCGTATTACAAGGCGATCATATTAGCCAGAATACTAGACTGCTACCACAGTCAGACTGCTAAGCAATGGGTTGTCTTTGAAAGAAATCTCTGTGGTGTGGATGCTAGGTCTACCTTGTGGACCAAAAGACTGCCCGCCCCCTTGCACCCACCTGACCATTTACCCCCGGTAACACATTCAATACTGCGAGCACATCAGTCCTACCTGAAAAATACATCTCACTATTTCCCGGATGGCCCCCTTATGCCCCTGTTTGGCAATGTGCTCTTCCCTCCAGCGCAGACTTCTGCCACTTTCTTAACGCGTAAAAAGTCTGATTATGTCCTATTCTCTTCCTTACTGCAACCCACAGGCTTGAAATCCCTCTACGACCTTTTGGGTGGAACTCAGCCTTCAACTATACATAGGTTCCAATATAGTTAACTTCTACACTTCTATAACACCAACAAAGCCGCACTCCGTCTTCATAGACAACTGACCCCCTTTGAAACCCTTTGTGCGGCCTCCGCTCCTGTCCCCCATGCAATTGGAACTCTCTATGCCCTGATCATAGGGGAACGCTCTGAAATTCCCCTGCCCTATCGAGTGGCATGGGAAAGGGAACTACAATGTTCTATTCCTGACAATGACTGGTCTCGTGCCCTGCTACATTGTCACAAATCTAGTATCTCATGCAAGGCACAAGAAACTAACTATAAAATCATCACGAGATGGTACAGAGTGCCGTCTCTTTTGGCGCAGAT
This sequence comes from Hyla sarda, assembly GCF_029499605.1. Classification (NCBI taxonomy): domain Eukaryota; kingdom Metazoa; phylum Chordata; class Amphibia; order Anura; family Hylidae; genus Hyla; species Hyla sarda. The sequence goes on from NC_079192.1 coordinate 90,976,118, forward strand.
GTTCCCACAGGCTTCTGATGCATGTTGGAGGTGCGAACGCTCAAATGGGACAATGTCCCATATCTGGGTGACATGCCCGACATTGAATACGTTTTGGACACAAGTTTTATCTACCGTAAATAGGCTGACGACCCTTTCCATCGATAAGGACCCACGACCTATCCTCCTGTCCATATTCCCTAACACATGCCCCCGTCTGTCAGCCACTTTAGCACACTATTTACTTATCTCGGCTAGAGCTGTGATCCCTCGCCTTTGGAAATCTCCACTACCCCCGACCTACTCCTCATGGCTGAGGGAAGTTACCTATACTTGTAGGATGGAAGAACTCCGGGCAGACTCTACCCGACAGTTCGATAAATACCATGCTGTTTGGTCGCCTTGGCTATCCTATGTTGCCTTTCAGGAGTTCACTGATGATAACCTGGATCTGTCACCACGCACGCTCATCCCCCTCTGTCCAACTCCGCAATAGCTCACCCACAGTTGCTGTTTACTGCTTAGACAGGTGGAGAGGTTCAGTCCGAACAGGTAAGACTCTCTGCCATATTACACTAAGTCTGCTGCATCCTATCTCCCCCTCTTCGATTCTTCTACACCCCCCCCTCCTTCCTCTATCCCCCTGTATCTTTTCCTCTCTCTCCCTCCTCTCCTATCTTCCAGTTCCCTCTACCGATGTTGTGTTTCCTTTGTCTGTCCTGGTTCTCTGCTTCACTACTGGCGATGTTTGAATTTTCGCTAAAGTTATCGAATTTATACGTAGTTCTGAATCCTGTTAGCTACTCACAACCTCTGTTCTCTGGAGTTCATTTATGATGTGAGGCTCGGACTGCTGTAATGTTTAACTTCGCTGAGTGACTCCTTGTTTACTTGAGCCATGTGGGCTTTGTTGCCTGACCAGTGTAGACACTTCTCATGTTGTAATTTTCATTTTACCTTGTATGTTGAAAACCTTAATAAAACTTTACTTTGAAAAAAAAAAAAAAATATGTTTTATTCAATGTTATGTATGATGTTCATACAAGGTTGCCTTACAATGTTTTATTGTTATTTATTGTTTGATATTTAATAAAGGGGCTGCTGTGGCCTTGTTACCACCAACACTGTGTCTGTCATGTTTAAGGTAAGGGATTCCTCGTTACAAAGGGGGCTTTTGGGGGTTGGTGGATGGTAGGCTTTAGCAGCTATAATATCCCCAAGTCAAGGGTCCAGGCTGTAAAATAGAAGAACACCGGAGCAGCCAGATACACTGACTCTAAGGCTGAGCCTCATACTTCTACCGAAGCTGCAGAGTTATAGGGGAACTGTAAAAATGAAAGTACTACAACCCCCAGTGTGGTCAGTCTGTGCCCCCCTAAGGGTCAGGGTTGGAGGAGGCACAGGTTGAAAAGACACACTACATTGGGAGTTGTAGTACTGTAGTTGTTAAAGAAAAAAAATATGTTTTCATCATGTTGCCCATAGCAACCAATCAGATTACTTCTTTCATTCTTGAGAAGACCTCTGAAAAATAAAAGAAGTGATCTGATTGGTTGCTAAGAGCAACTGGACAACATTTCCTCTCCACAGGTACATTTCCCCGATTGTCTTCATATTTAGGATGAGAATCTACTGACAAAGTGAGTAGCCAACCATTTCTGGGCATAAAACTCTGTAAGAAACAGCAGTCTGGGGGCGTCTGTGGTGGACATGAAGGAAGGGGGGGGGTCCAGGGAAATTGAGATTTGACGTCTGCAGCGAGCGCTTCTCACTGAGCGACGGGTCTCATCCCAGGTATAGCAGGGGGACCCCCCACGATCAGCTACTTATCCCATAACCCATGGATAGGGGATAAGTTAATTTTTGCCATACTTCTCCTTTAATTGGCCAGAACACACCCAAAATCGGTCCCAGCCAAATATTGCTTCGTGTCCTGTCATTTCTCCCAGCTGTTCTTTTTCTACCTGCTTGTAAGGCATGCCTACACTCTCTAATTCCTTAAAGTGGTACTCCGCCCCTAGATATCTTATCCCCTACCTTAAGGATAGGACAAAAGATGACTGATCACTGGGACCCCCGCAATCTTCATGCAGCACCCGGCGTTCCAAATAATATATTAAGAACTCTGGGTTCTCGTGGTGCGGGTCGTGACCTCCCGCCACACCCTTTCCATTTATGTCTATGGGAGGTGGTGTGATGTCACAAGAAGGTGTGGCATGATGTCACGAATCCCATCACAGGAACCAGTGATCTAAACATACTATTTAGAATTTTGGTTGCTGCATGGAGATTGCTGGGGTCCCAGCAGCAGGATCCCCTTGATCAGACATCTTATCCCCTATCCTTTACATAGGGGATAAGATATCTAGAGGCGGAGTACCCCTTTAAGGGACAGTTCATGTACCCAAAAGTTGATCCTTTGCAACCGTATGACCCCTAGCAAGTTCCCTGCATGAGTCCCATTCATCAGAAAAAGGCTTGTGCATGGAACTTGCTGGGTGTTCTACGTTTGCCTCATAAACTGCACCACCCAGCACCAGTTGCCTCTCTCTGCACCACATTATGCAGATCGTGCAGGAGAGCAGCTTTGGTCATCCATGTTTTGCCAACTCTATTTTCACACACAGAAATAAATAAATGAGTCGAACAAGTCAAAGAACAGTTTAAAAAAAGGGGAACTTTATTTATTATTTATTAAAATGTTTGTGTAGGGGATTTTTTGTAACCTCCCATCACTCACAAAGAGCGTACAGTAACTAATACTCAGGACAGGAAAAACCTCCAGAGGGGAGGAAACCTGTAGGGAATCCATGGCTACTGTATGGCCCTTCCTCTGGGCATACTAAAGGAGGTTACCTCTATAATTTGGGCAAATGTTTCTGTGTATGTGCATGATTCCTAGGCCTGTGCCTTCATCCAACGTCTTGCTGTAGGTCCCGAAATGCTACTCCATGTCCTGGAAATAGTGCATCTAAGATAGGGGACAAAAAAGATAGATTATTTACATGTTTATCATAAAAATACACATGGAACTGCAATAAAGACCTTTTGGACAAAACAATGTAACACTTACCAGTCACAGTCATGTGCATGACTTTGCATTCCCGTGTCCCTACACAGTGTCCAGCACCGGCCCCTCACTGATGAACAGGACCAGTGTTATTTCTGGGGCTATGCCTTCATCCAACGTCTTGCTGTAGGTCCGGAAATGCTACTCCATGTCCTGGAGATAGTGCATCTAAGATAAGAAAAAAAAGATAGATTATTTACATGTTTATCATAGAAATACACATGGAACTGCACTAAAGATCTTTTGGACACAACAATGTAACACTTACCAGTCACAGTCATGTGTATGACTTTGCATTCCCGCGTCCCTACACAGTGTCCAGCACCGGCCCCTCACTGATGGAGAATGAACAGGAGCCGTGTTATTTCTGCTCAGTGCTGCTCTTTGGTGGACAATGGTTATGACATCACATGTTTGACACACTGTTACCTCCTGGGAGTTCTATTTCAGTAGTGCTGCTCTCTGATTGGCTGAAAATCAAAAAAGCTTTCTAATATATTCTGTATGACTGTTATTTAAGGTTTTTGACAAATTTTATTAAAATGGCGCCACTCCCTGTGGGTGCGTTATATTTGTTTCTCCTAACCAGACATTCTGTATAAGTAATATAATTTGGTGGCCCCAACAGCCTCGGCCCATAGGTTTCTTACATAGATCAATGCTACTCCGGTAGGCTCAATGAGCAGCGCTGGCCGCCGGGACGTCTGACGAGTGACGTCCCTGACGTTGCGGTCTGGAACGAAGGATGTCACTAGTCATACGTCCCAGCAGCCATTGATTTAAAGTGGTCATGGCTCCTGCTGCCAGTTCAAGATCAGACACCATGGCCCTAGATTGACATACTGCAACACCGATCCCCTGTGGCTGCCCACCTGTTGCAAAACTACAACTCTCAGCCTTCGGCTGTCAGGGCATGCTGGGAGCAGGGGCGGATCCAGAGTCGAGTCTCGGGAGGGGCGCTATTAGAGTATTTTGTGTTGGTGGACAGAAGATTACGGAACTTACAATATTATTAAATGTATCATACAGTCCTAACCTTGTTTAAGACTCTTAGGCCGTGCTCATATGTCAGAAAAATAATCATATATACCAATTGCCACAGAATGGGAAAGTGCTAAGGCTCTATAGTGAGGAGAATACGCAGTGATATCAGTGACTACAGGTGACGTCTTATCATTGTGTATTCTCCTCACTATAGAGAAGACGTCACCTGTAATCACTGATATCATTGTGTATTCTCCTCAATATAGAGATCAGTGATTACAGGTGACGTCTTCTCTATAGTGAGGAGAATACACAATGATATCAGTGATTACAGGTGACGTCTTCTCTATAGTCTTTCCTTATCTAATTCAGATGGTACATACCGCCAGGATTTGTTCCAGCTAAATCTTCTCTCTGCAGAACTTGATGCCCAGACGTCTCCTCACTATGCCAATGCATTCTGATCCTCTATATGAAAACAATAATTATTATAATACTGCCAAACACTGTATTCTTTGAATATAATACTGTCACACACCCTCCTAATATAATTCTGACATACTGTACCCCCTGAATAGACAACACACTGTACCCTCTGAATATAATACCACCATACACTGTACCCTCTGAATATAATACTACCACACACTGTGCCCTCTAAACTTAATACTACCAAACACTGCACCCTCTGAATATAATACTATCACACGCTGCACCCTCTAAATATAATACTATCACACACTGTACCCACTGAATATAATACTAACACACACTGTGCCCTCTAAATCTAATACTACCACACAGTGCATTCTCTGAATATAACTTGCTGTGCTGTAACTACCCTCTGAGTAAAATACCGTAATGTATTGTGGCCCCTAAAAAACGTACCACCCCAGAAATTCCTCACAATATACACTATACTTCTGAAAGGCAAAACACTCTGTGCCTTCACATATAGTAATAATGCCCCATCTTGTGCCCCTACATATAATATGACCTGTCCTGTTCCCCCACATAATAATGCCCTCTGTGCTGTGCCCCTCACATAGAATGCTCCTGTCATGTGCCCCACACATTTAATGCCCCCTGTGCTGTGCCCTTCACATATAATGCCCCCATTCTTTGCCTCTCACATATAATGCATCCATCATGCGCCCCTCATATATAAAGCCCCCATCATGCGTCCCGCACATATAATGCCCTTATCATGCGCCCCTCACATATAATGCCCCCTGTGCTGTGCCCTTCACATATAAAGCCCCATGTCCTGTCCACTCAGGGGGCATTATATGTGAGGAGCACAGCACAGGGGGCAATATATGTGAGGGGAACAGCACAGGGGGCAATATATGTGAGGGGAACAGCACAGGGGGCAATATATGTGAGGGGCACAGCACAGGGGGCATTATAAGTGTGGGGTACATAACAGGGGGCATTATATCATATAATGTCCCCCTGTGCTGTGCCCCACACATATAATGCCCCCTGTGCTGTGCCCCACACATATAATTTATATGTGTGGCACAGCACAAGGGGCATTATATGTGAGGGGCACAGCACAGGGGGCATTATATGTGAGGGGCACAGCACAGGGGGCATTATATGTGAGGGGCACAGCACAGGGGGGCATTATATCATATAATGCCCCCCTGTGCTGTGCCCCACACATATAATGCACCCTGTGCTGTGTGCCCCACACATATAATTTATATGTGTGGCACAGCACAGGGGGCATTAGGTGAGGGGCACAGCACAGGGGACATTATATGATATAATGCCCCCCTGTCCTGTGCCCCTCACATATAATGCCCCCTGTGCTGTGCCCCTCACATATAATGTCCCCTGTGTTGTGCCCCTCACATAATGCCCCCTGTGCTGTGCCACACATATAAATTATATGTGAAGGGCACAGGACAGGGGGCATTATGTGAGGGGCACAGCACAGGGGGCATTATATGTGAAGGGCACAGGACAGGGGGCCCCCTGTCATGTGCTCTTCACATATAATGCCCCCTGTGCTTTGCCCTGCAGACCAGGGACATGCACAGACATTTTGGAGGGCAGGGGCTCAAGTAAAAAAGAGGGCACTTTTCATAATTTAAAAAACGTCTGCCAGACTTAATGGGCAGATGTGCTGCGGCCCAGGGACACAGTGGACTCCCGCCAGGCTTTCTCGACATTCTTAGCCCCCATAAAAGTTGGTGTTTTTGTAAAATCGAGTCAAGAACAGTTTCTATGAAGGTCTGCCATGTGTATATACACTTTGGCTGTGCTGTCAGTCTTATTTACAGAAAAGATATGACAGCTGCCCTATAATATACTGTATTATAGAGGAGATTTATCAAACCTGTGCAGAGAAAGAGCGGTGCAGTCGCCCATAGCAACCAATCAGATCGTTTTGCGGAAGGATTTTCCTCTGCAAAGGTTTTAATAAATCTCCCCCTATATGCCCCCACCTGAGCTCTATATGACAGAACCCAGCACCCATCACCAATCACCCATTACCCATCCCCAATCACCCAGCACCAATCACCCAGCACCCATCACCCATCCCCAATCACCTAGCACCAATCACCCATCACCAATCACCCAGCACCAATCACCCAGCACCAATCACCCAGCACCCATCACCCATCCCCAATCACCTAGCACCAATCACCCAGCACCCATCACCAATCACCCAGCACCAATCACCCAGCACCAATCACCCATCACCCATCCCCAATCACCCAGCACTCATCACCCATCCCCAATCACCCAGCACCAATCACCCAGCACCAATCACCCAGCACCCATCACCCAGCACCCATCACCCAGCACCCATCACCAATCACCCACCTTACGCAGGAATCTCCACACAGCTCTGGTTCTTACACTGAAGAGATGGACACCACACTAATATATGCTTACAGTCTACAATATACTAAAGTTGGCAAAAAAAATAATTATAAATATACAAAGATGGCGAGGCATAGCACAGCATACAGGATGGAGGCAGGGAAGCTCCGCCTCCATTGCGCACAAGACTGACTTCGCATACTAGCAATGTGGGGCAATACCTAGAAAATGGAAAGACCAATTTTTGTATACTGCACTGTAACCTAGTGTATTGGGTTTAGTGCGAGTAAACAGCCTGTCAGTTTCCCTTTAATTATATACCGTACCTCCCCTTAATTCCCTATATACTGTGCCACCATTCATCTATTAATTCCCTATATACTGTGCCACCATTAATGAACTATATACTGTGCCACCATTCATCTATTAATTCCCTATATAATGTGCCACCATTCATCTATTAATTCCCTATATACTGTGCCACCATTAATGAACTATATACTGTGCCACCATTCATCTATAAATTCCCTATATACTGTGCCCCTATTAATGAACTATATACTGTGCCACTATTAATGAACTACATACTGTGCCACCATTCATCTATTAATTCCCTATATACTGTGCCACCATTAATGAACTATATACTGTGCCACCATTCATCTATTAATTCCCTATATACTGTGCCACCATTCATCTATTAATTCCCTATATACTGTGCCACCATTCATCTATTAATTCCCTATATACTATGTCACCATTAATGAACTATATACTGTGCCACCATTCATCTATTAATTCCCTATATACTGTGCCACTATTAATGAACTATATACTGTGCCACCATTCATCTATTAATTCCCTATATACTGTGCCACTATTAATGAACTATATACTGTGCCACTATTAATGAACTATATACTGTGCCACCATTCATCTATTAATTCCCTATATACTGTGCCACCATTCATCTATTAATTCCCTATATACTTTGCCACTATTAATGAACTATATACTGTGCCACTATTAATGAACTATATACTGTGCCACCATTCATCTATTAATTCCCTATATACTGTGCCACCATTCATCTATTAATTCCCTATATACTGTGCCACCATTAATGAACTATATACTGTGCCACCATTCATCTATTAATTCCCTATATACTGTGCCAACATTAATGAACTATATACTGTGCCACTAATATTTAACTATACTGTGCCACCACTAAGGGTGCATTCACACGTGCGTATTTTCTGCTGCAGATCTGCTGCAGATTTGCTTTAGCAGATTTCTCTTCCCATTGTCAATGAGAAGCAAAATCTGCAGCAAAAATAGGCACACGTGAACGCACCCTAAGGATCTACACACAGTGCCAGCATACATAAAAATATAATGTTCCAATATAATGAAATATATGCTGTGCTCCCATAAATTCCCTATATACTGTGCTTACATTCCTCTATTAATTCCCTAATAATGTGCTTCATACAATAAATACAAGCACATAACATAAAGGCACATACAGTACATAGGTAATATACACACATACAGTACATAGGTAATATACACACATACAGTACATAGGTAATATACACACATACAGTGCATAGGTAATATACACACATACAGTACATAGGTAATATACACACATACAGTGCATAGGTAATATACACACATACAGTACATAGGTAATATACACACATACAGTACATAGGTAATATACACACATACAGTGCATAGGTAATATACACACATACAGTACATAGGTAATATACACACATACAGTACATAGGTAATATACACACATACAGTGCATAGGTAATATACACACATACAGTGCATAGGTAATATACACACATACAGTACATAGGTAATATACACACATACAGTACATAGGTAATATACACACATACAGTGCATAGGTAATATACACACATACAGTGCATAGGTAATATACACACATACAGTGCATAGGTAATATACACACATACAGTGCATAGGTAATATACACACATACAGTACATAGGTAATATACACACATACAGTACATAGGTAATATACACACATACAGTACATAGGTAATATACACACATACAGTGCATAGGTAATATACACATACAGTGCATAGGTAATATACACACATACAGTACATAGGTAATATACACACATACAGTGCATAGGTAATATACACACATACAGTGCATAGGTAATATACACACATACAGTGCATAGGTAATATACACACATACAGTACATAGGTAATATACACACATACAGTCCATAGGTAATATACACACATACAGTGCATAGTAGACATGTGCAATTCGGTTCGGCACGAATGTCTAAATTAACGAATTTTACCGTTTTCGTGCATTCGGACCGATCCGAATGCACGAAAACATATTTTGAACATTCCCGAATAGCCACGATAATACGAATAGCAAAGTAACGAATACATTCGTTATTTCCCGACCCCCCTATTGCTGTAAATAACGAATGCATTCGTTATCTGTAAACGAACGTGAAGAATTCATTCTGATAACAAATATAATAAAAAGGATATAGATAGTTTGATTTTTCGGATACATTCGGTAAATCTTTTTATTCTTTTTTTGGACTTTAGCGATCCTAAAAAATTATGGAGATACCTTTTTTATAAAAATTTCGTAGGGTATCATAAAAAAATCATAATAAAAAAGATACAGTGGTGATGGAAAAAATTGTATCTAATGAAATGTATCATTTTTATTATGAAATGTTTATTCATTTTTAAACAGGGATCAATTTATGTGAGCGGGTAAAGCACTAAAAATGTAGCCGACAATATAGAAAATGTAGATACAGAAAATGTAGTGTGTGCGTATTTTTCACTTTTTTTTAAAACATTTTTTAGGTAGTACTACTACTCCCAGCATGGAACACACTCTTCCATGATGGGAGTAGTAGTTACCTGTACTAATTGACAGATTGCAGGGGTCCCTTGCGATCCTCTTGTATAATGTATAGATGCGCCGGCTGCTCTTCTATGGTCCCCTGCACTCACGTATATGTACACATATTCATATTTCCCGCAGAGCTGTGATTGGCCAGATGGTTCCAGCCAATCACAGCTCTCTTTGAGAAATAGGAATATGTGTATATATACGGCCGTGCAGGGGACCATAGGAGAGCGGCCGCCGCATTCATACATTATACTGGAGGATCGCAGCGGCTGTCAGGAGTGATACCCGCAGTGATCTTCCCTTTACTACAAGTACTAATACTCCCAACATGGAGCACACTCTGCTCCATGCTGGGAGCTGTAGTACCTGTATTAATAGACAGATCGCAGTGGGTGTCAGAAGTTACACTCGCTGCCATATGTCTATTAATGCAGGTACTACAGCTCCCAGCATGGAGCAGAGTGTGCTCCATGTTGGGAGTATTAGTACCTGCAGTAAGGGACAGATCCCAGGGATGTCACTCCTCCTGACACCCGCTGCGATCGTCCTTATGTGAATGTCGGGATCAGCTGTTCTCAGGGCTACAGAGCCAGGAGAACAGCTGACGCTGAGCCGTAGGTATACATCGTATATCTACTGCCCAGCAAGAACTTACAGTGAGCTTGCAATGTGTATACAGTATACACATTGCTGGCTCACTTAACCCCTTGCTGAGCTGTGCGCTATGCGCAAGCCCAGCAAGGGAAGAGTTAACTTACACTGCTGGACAGTGTAGGTTAACCCTTTGGGCGGTATACACTATATACAGCTATCTATAGATAGCTGTATACAGTGTATACAGAAGACGAAGTCCAGCTTACTTCCCTCGAGTCCCGGGCGGGGTTCGTGTAGCCCCGCCCCCTAATGACGTCATTAGGGGGCGGAGCTACAGAAGGGAACAAGGCTAATTAATCTGAAGCTCTGTTCACATTGTAGGTTATGTATAATGTGAACAGACCCTTCTGGCAGTGTCTACCCAGACAGGGAGACTCCAGCTGTTGCTAAACTACAACTCCCAGCATGCCCAGACAGCCAAAGGCTGTCTGGGCATGCTGGGAGTTATAGTTTTGCACCAATTGGTGGCTCCCTGTTTGGGTACACATTGCATCATGGGTGCTCTCCCCAGCGGACAGCGCCAAAAATGTCATAATAAATTTTTTGTGTTTTTTTCTTCTCGTTTCAGATCCGTGTATGCAGAGGATTACTGCGGATTCGATGGATTACGGCGGATTATTTATTTTTTCCTTTAATAAAATGGTTAACGAGGGCTGTGGGGGAGTGTTTTTTTAAATAAAATAATTTTTCCAATGTGTTGTGTTTTTTTTATTTTATTGAATTTTCAAGGTTAGTAGTGGACGCTGTCTTATTGACGGAATCCATTACTAGGCCAGGGCTTAGTGCTAGCCCCAAAAACAGCTAGCGCTAACCCCCAATTATTACCCCGGTACCCACCGCCACAGGGGTGCCGGGAAGAGCCGGTACCAACAGGCCCGGAGCGTCAAAATGGCGCTCCTGGGCCTAGGCGGTAACAGGCTGGCGTTATTTAGGCTGGGGAGGGCCAGTAACAATGGTCCTCGCCCACCCTGGTAACGTCAGGCTGTTGCTGTTTGGTTGGTATCTGGCTGAGAATGAAAATACGGGGAACCCTATGCGTTTTTTTTTTTTAATTTTCTTATTTAAATAAAAAAAAAAAACGCATAGGGTTCCCCGTATTTTCATTCTCAGCACAATACCAACCAAACAGCAACAGCCTGACGTTACCAGGGTGGGCGAGGACCATTGTTACTGGCCCTCCCCAGCCTAAATAACGCCAGCCTGTTACCGCCTAGGTCCAGGAGCGCCATTTTTGACGCTCCGGGCCTGTTGGTACCGGCTCTTCCCGGCACCCCTGTGGCGGTGGGTACCGGGGTAATAATTGGGGGTTAGCGCTAGCTGTTTTTGGGGCTAGCACTAAGCCCTGGCCTAGTAATGGATTCCGTCAATAAGACAGCTTCCGCTACTAACCCTGAAAATTCAATAAAAATAAAAAAAAAACACAACACATTGGAAAAATTATTTTATTTAAAAAAACACTCCCCCACAGCCCTCGTTAACCATTTTATTAAAGGGAAAAAAAATAATCCGCCGTAATCCATCGAATCCGCAGTAATCCTCTGCATACACGGATCTGAAACGAGAAGAAAAAAAAACACAAAAAATTGGTTATGACATTTTTGGCGCTGTCCGCTGGGGAGAGCACCCATGATGCAATGTCTACCCAAACAGGGAGCCACCAATTGGTGCAAAACTACAACTCCCAGCATGCCCAGACAGCCTTTGGCTGTCTGGGCATGCTGGGAGTTGTAGTTTAGCAACAGCTGGAGTCTCCCTGTCTGGGTAGACACTGCCAGAAGGGTCTGTTCATATTATACAAAACGTACAATGTGAACAGAGCTTCAAATAAACTAGCCTTGTTCCCTTCTGTAGCTCCGCCCCCTAATGACGTCACCACTAGGGGGCGGAGCTACACGAAATCGGCCCGGGACTCGAGGGAAGTAAGCTGGACTTCGTCTTCTGTATACACTGTATACAGCTATCTATAGATAGCTGTATATAGTGTATACTGCCCAAAGGGTTAACCTACACTGTCCAGCA